>NW_015548360.1:292884-293371 GCF_001515605.1 Sinocyclocheilus anshuiensis
CTATTGTAGTTTTGTCTTTGTTTACTTAGTTAAGCAGCAGCAGCCCATTGCTCATCAGTCATCACTCAAAATACTGTTTTTCAGGACATCATTATTATCTATGGTAATGTTACAGTAGTAGGCTAATTTAGCAGACAATCATATTTTATAATAGGTTTAGGGGGAGCTAGGGCAGACAACAACACAACCCTTACGAAAATTAACGATGATTTTACTATAAATCCAAAGACAATGGTTACTATTGTTAAACCATGGTAACCACAGAGTATTAAAGTCATGTGAGAGATAGTTATCAGGGCAAAATAAAGAGACTGAAAAGAAAAATGGAGGTGAAGGTGCAGTTCAGGAGATAACTTTTAATTATTTTGCATGTCCCCATAAGGAGCTAAGGACCTATGTGAGGTCCATACAAACAAATAGGGTTGTCCATGTTTCAGAATTTGTTGTGGGTGTATGAGTGTGAGATTTCCCGGCCTGAAATGTTTTT
>NW_015548360.1:294120-300697 GCF_001515605.1 Sinocyclocheilus anshuiensis
AGTAATCAAAAGTAATCAGTTACATTACTTTAATAAAGTAATTGAAAAAGTTACACTACTATTACATTTTAAATAGGGTAACTTGTAATCTGTAACCTATTACATTTCCAAAGTAACCTTCCCAACACTGATTATCAGAACACAATAAGCCTGAAAGATGGATAGCAATTAGGGTTCATTGTAAAGAGCTTAAAAAGGCAAAGAAATACAGTAAATGGATATATAGCCTATAAAAATATATATAGATATAGATTTATTTTTTAATATATGTATATTAATTTATTTAATGTATTACTTTTTTACTATTGATGCTGTTCCTAAAAGAAGGTTTTGTCAGGTTATCTGTTGGGAACAAATTTGTCCTCAAATTATAGCCAAGTAAACCCACACATGCACATTTACACACAGAGATAAACATTTGCAAAAAGCCTGTCAACACAAGCAGAGTTCCATTTTATTTCTACAGTATTTCCAATATCCACATCCTTCATCCACAACAGGCAGTTTGTGTGTGTGTGTGTGTGTGTGTGCCGAGCGGAAGCCGATAAAGCGACAGCTGTCAGAATGATGGAGTGTCTGTCAGACAGGATGTGAGCTGATGAGTTCAGTGCTGCTGCCTGCATCATTGACTCACATCTTTCAAGTCATTCAGAGACACATGCAGTCAAACTGAGATCCTCACAGAACTCTCAGAATCTGTGTCTCTCATTTGCATAGGACACGTGTCATATCATTGTTTAGCTACTGAGCCACTTCTCACAATCATTTTCAATATTCATTTTTTGTTTAAATGTAATTATTTACAAAGACACTAACTGTAGGTCCCGTCAGCCATAAGGGAGAAAAGGCCTACCCACTCAAATTGTCCCAGGCCCTGATGCAAAGACTAATTGTTTCCAAGCTTCAGTAGCAAATGAGAATTACAGAATTATTCCATCCATTGATGCTCATGTAGTCTCACAGAAAGCCACACAATCTATCCTGTTTAATTGTATTTGTTACACTAAATAGCTAAACTCAGACTAAGTAGACTAATTTTGAACTTAAATTTAATTTGCCCATGGAATAAGTATTAATGTTTTGTTGCTAATCTTACCTACCTAAAAACAAGTGTCTAATCTAGTGAAGTAGTCAGTAGCTCCTGATAGTAGCCTATAGTCCCAATTTAAATGCCGACAAATCTTCATAGTACAATATAAGATCTCTAGTGCCACCTAATGGAAAATTGACAACTGTGCACGTCAAAATCTAATCATGAGTGCTCCTTTTTATTATGTACCTGTCCGTGTCCCGTTTTCATTGTATCTTGGAGTGTCATAGACACAAGTAGGCCTTCCAAACAAGCCTATAGAAGTAACAAAGCAGATTTACAATTAAAAAAGAAAAGAAAAGCTTGAACACAGCTGCGCAATAATCGTTTTTTAAAACCAATTTTAGAGAAGGGAGTTGGCAAAATAAAAAATGAGGGAAAAAAATATAAACGAAAAATGACGACATTAGATTACATACTTTATAAATCACTTGAGAAATATAAAAAGAGTAGGCTGCGCGCGAGAGAGATTGGAAAGAAAATTATACAGAGCATAGCTTATTTATATTCGGTCAAACTCCTAAAGAGACCTGCAAACAAACCAAATAATACTGCAAATTTATCATTATAATGGACAGATTCATCTTACAATTTATCTCGAATTACTGTTGCAAATGTGACAACAATAGCGAAGGAATCCATAACACTCATTCAACTGCATGCCATTTTCACCATGATTGTCTTCCCTTTAACCACTAGGTGTCACACAACAACGTTTAACGCAGACTAGGGAAACGCTGGGAGCGCGCTGCGCGCTGCCAGGTGAAGAGTTCAATGCGCGCCTCCGAGTGTGATGATGCGCGACCTCACATCAAACTATAATTCAATTTGCCACGAGGTAGTAAATGCATCGCTCCCGACATGTAGTATTGCGATCGTCTAAATAACGTCCTTAAACTGAGGCATGCCAATAAACAAATGCCCCGGACTATTACGAACACTTAACCTTATGGACGGAATATGTCTGCCCCCATTAATTTCAGTGTTTCACAGCGCGCCGAGACACTGCAGCCACGAAATGTATAACGAGAATGGGCCGTTTTATCTATTGAGTATTATCATTTTAAGATGATGCCATGATTGAAAAAAAAAAAAAAAAACTGAAAATGAATGTTCCACTAACTCTACTGCCGTGGAGAATGTAATAACTCTCACATGGAGTGTGAAAACCTACATATTTGCTGTTTGATGTTTGCAAATTTCTAGATATGATCTCAAATACTCACTTTACTAGAAGAAGATCTATAAAATTTTACTTTATACCTTTATACACAGCCCATGTTTTAGACGTTGTAGTGAATTAAATCAGTTACTTGTAATATTCCATAAAAACATCCTACTGTTCATATTTTGTAAGGTGTTTTTTAATGGCTAATTAAACAAAATGCCTATGAAAATTATTAAACACATTTTCTTTAATGGGCTGATGTATGTGCTGCTCTGTAGTTTGGATATCAAAGAAAGTGTCCTTTTTTTATTAGCCAGCTAGCTTTAGCGACTTGCAGGTCAGTTGTGAGGAGAGCAACATTCTCATTCTTGAGAGCATTTTATTGGACAAAAATATGTGCAGTGCTGAAGGAGTCATCAATTTTTTCAGCTCATTTTCCCAGAATAGAAAGAATATACATTTTAAATGCACATATCTGCTAAAGCATTATTTTATTAAGTTTTGAGAATACAGTAGCTTCAATGCTAAAATATATAAACCAAAAAAATCCTGACCTGAATTTTTCATTTTATGAAATCTTTAACACAAATCAAGGTAAAGTTCAACCCAGAAGTAACCATGTAGGACAGCAAAGGGTGTGATCTTTTTCATTTTTAGAAATTCAATTTCTTATGCACACCACATTAAACAAACACATCTGTGTTTTATGTGTTTGGAATTGCCAATCTGCACATTGTTTGATACTCAAACCGTATGAAAACAGACCTACAAGTACTCATAAGTCCTGTTAATTGCCATAATTACGAAGTGACGACATTGTGATTAAATTATGGCAGCACCAGCTGCTCTGAACCAGTCACGTGAGACATTCTGGGCATGTGTGTTTGTGTGTTTGCAATGCAATGACTGTAACCTTGACCTGTTATCATGAAGTTCATGCTGCCATTTCCGCAAGACATCATTTATGTGTACACAGAAAACCAACAAGAAAATAGGATGCACACAGGCACATGCATGTCAACACACATGGCGGACTCTTCCTCTCGTACAGATTACAGACGTTTACTGAAAATAATGACTTTCGTCAGACTGACAGGAAAGGACATACACCTTTGCCCTGCATGCATCACAAAGAGTAATAGTTTATCAGCCACCTTTGCAGAATTATACACAGACACACTGGCAAAGACAAAGGTGTGAGGACTGATAAAAGTAATGCAGCGGTCAGCATGCAGAACGCACAGGCTTCCTGTTGTAGTTCCACAAATTCTCCCCTTTCACACTCTAAATGAACATATGGAGAGCACTAATCAGGAGAATAAACCGTGTTGGCTTGAGCCAACTTGTGGTTGAAATACAGTCTGTCCCAATCAGAACGTCTCCATTAGTTTCTGACCATCTGGTCATTCGTGTTTACACATGGAAATGGATCAATTAATCAGATTCATTTTCTTTTCCATGTTTAAAGGAATAGTTCACCCAAAAATGAAAATTTGCTGAAAATGTACTCGCCCTCAGGCCATCCAAGATGTAGATGAGTATGTTCCAGATTTGGAGAAATGTAACATTACATCACTTGCTCACCAGCAGATCCTCTGCAGTGAATGGGTGCCGTCAGAATGAGAGTCCAAACACCTGATAAAACATCACGGTAATCCACATGACTTCAGTTCTTCAATTAACATATTGTGAAGTGAAAAGCTGCATGTTTGTAAGAAACAAATCATCATTAAGACATTTTAACTTTAAACCGTCTCATCTGGCCAAAATTCCAAGTCCATAATCCATAATAATGCTTCCTCCAGTAAAAAAAAGTCCATCCTCTGTTGTCCTCTCACTTTCAGATACACCAACATATTTGTTTAGAACTGTTCTGGGCTGTTTTCACTTGTAAATGGTGCTTAATCTGTACATAATTTTCTCTTGATTCAGACAAGATGACAATTTCAATGGAGAAAGCAACATTATAAATAGAAACAGTTTGAAGTTAAATATGTCTTAATGATGGATTTATTACAAACACACATCTTGTGGATTTCTTACATGGGGATTATTGTGATGTTTTTATCAGCCGTGTGGACTTTCATTCTGACGGCACCCATTCACTGCAGAGGATCTGCTGGTAAGCAAGTGATGTAATGCTAAATTTCTCCAAATCTGATGTAGAAACAAACTCATTTACATCTTGGATGGCCTGAGAGTGAGTAAATTGTAAGCAAACTTTCATTTTTAAGTGAACTGTACCTTTAATTCTTCCTGCTCCACTCCTTTTTTTCTCCGTTCTTTGTCGTATTCATAAAGTACACTTCATATTGTACAGCGTGACTCTGAATTTGACTCGCTTCTTAATGATATGCACCGTGAAGATATTTGAGCTGGGCCAACATTTGTCCTGTGTATCTGAGGATCGATGAGTGGTCTTAAGTTTATCTGATTTTCCACTGGCCGGACCGAGGACAGGTCGATGGGACTCTGCCGGTGTCAAGTTGACCTTTTCAGGGCATCGGCGACCGGCCATCCCCTGGGCACCCCCACCATTCCTGTGACACACTCTGAGTGACACCGGTCCGTTCGGCTCAAACACAAAGTCCGGCCGGATGTCTATATTGCACTGTCGCGGCAGTGACAGAGATTGGCTGCAGTATTTGTGAGCTGTCCTTTGCTACTGACACATTGCCGATGAATGCAGGCTAATTTATGCAGCCAAATCTCCTCTGTGCAAAAATGAAAGCTAATTGAGTCATTACCTGCTAATTCAAGGCAGGACTGCTTGTGTAAATTGGCTTACTTTGTAAAGCCATGTCCAATAATCTCTCTATCTTGTCTCTATCTCTTTTTACCTAAAACTAAATGTTTTTAGACTCACCGGTATACAACGTTTTTCCATTTCATATTAAAACATTTTGTTTTAATGTTTTTACTTACATTTTCTTACTGTATATCATGATTGTATCTCATCAGGGCATTGCATTTTTACAAGTGATGTCAATGTTTTTCAAACTGCGTATAACTTTTTAAAAAGTAAAAATCCTTTTCATTTTCTTTTCTACATTATATGTGATTGAATTATTGCGTCAGTTGCAATTATGATGTTAAATGTTCATTTTAGTCATATTGCCGGAGGCTTTTCCCATACATACGGAACAGAACTGATGGCTTATCATACTGATAAATTAGTATGCCTCTGATACAGAAAGAGCAACAATGATCAAAAAACTAAAATGAAACTCCATCTAAAGTGAGATCTAAGAAAATAAACTTTTATCGAACCAGTTCACACTTTTAGGACATTATCTTCTTATTTCACAATCTCAGAAAATAATTATTTAATTATTCACAAGCTAATGTCTGCAGCACTGCATCATTCATTATGAATCTCAGTGGTTTGTTTATGAATCGATGTGGACTTTTCCGGAAGGACAGTCACACTGTCATCATCAAGATTAATTAAGATGTTTCCTGCATAGCTAATGGATCCAAAGCCATCACCATGACAACTGTTGAGCACCTCAAACTCAATGTGTGTGTGTGTGTAGATAGAGTTGTAGCAATAAACAACTCTAACTGCATTTTTCAGACGGTTGTGGTTTCCAGTGGAATTGAATGTAATGATCTTTCCTCCTCCGTGAGTCTGGTTCAAATAAAACTGTCCATTTCTCTTCCTCCGTGGTTTCTTATGGGAATAAACACAGTAATTTGTCTTTCTTTTGTGGTTTTAGTGGAGTAAATGTGAGACTAACATCTGACACCCACCCTGACCCTACTGCCGCAATAAGTACTGAAAGGCCCCTACACTAAAACACTTTCATTTGCTATTAACCAGTGATTGGATTTTACAGCTCTCGAAAGACAAATGTTTCTGGCTTTCATATAATGTCCAAATATTTTGTATAATATAGTGTATATACAAATATAGTGTATAATATAATGTGAATAATGTTGGTAGCCCTAAAAAACACTAAGGAAAATGCTTAGTTTTGGTGTTTAATACAAGTTATTGGGGCATCTCTAATATTTCAACATAAAATGTACTTTAATTTCATGGTTTGATTACTTTAGTAATATATATTCAATAAATTGTAATCGGCTGTTTATATAACTGTAGTACTATCTTCTTCAAATTGAAAGACCTGTGTTCCAGTGTTGAATTATATACATTATCATGAAACATACAGATGTGCATATATGAATCCAAAATGATTAATCATAAGTATTAGACTAAGAGTAACAAAAGTGACAGTTATAATGATGTCAGGGAGAGTCCAGCCTCGTCAGGCCCAATCATCTCACACACCCGTTCACAATCACCGGAGTACTAA
>NW_015548360.1:301114-302086 GCF_001515605.1 Sinocyclocheilus anshuiensis
CTCTATCTCAAGCTGGAGAAGTGCGAGTTCCACCTTACCACCGTCAAGTTCCTCGGATATGTCATCAGTCCTCAGGGCATCCAGATGGATGACAAAAAAGTCCAAGCCATTCACCACTGGCCACAACCCAAGACCGTTAAGGAACTCCAACGCTTTCTAGGATTCTCAAATTTCTACCGCCGTTTCATCCACCATTTCAGTCAGCACACAGCCGCCCTCACGTCTATGCTCCGTAATAAGCCCAAGTCTCTGTCCTGGACGCCCACCGCCCTCCAGAGCTTTGAAGAATTGAAGGAAGCCTTCTACACCACTCCTACCCTCGCGATGCCGGATCCTCAGAAACCATTTGTCGTGGAAGTAGGTGCGTCCACTGTAGGGTTAGGAGCGGTGCTCTCCCAGCAGTCTGGAGAGCCTCCCAGCCTCCATCCCTGTGCATACTTCTCCCGCAAGCTTTCCCCGGCGGAGCAGCCCCGTCAGGCATGGTGGGCGCTGTTCTTCACCCGTTTCCAGTTCACGGTTACCTACCGTCCCGGACCCAAAAACACCCGAGCAGACGCTCTGTCACGCCTTCCTCAGGCCACCGAACGGGTAATACCCCCGGAGACCATTCTCCCTCCAGCCCTCATTGTGGGTCCCATTCAATGGACGCTCGACGAAGAGATCCGCCAGGCCACCCACTCCGAACCAGCTCCGCCGGGAGGTCCAGAAGGGAAGGTCTATGTCCCATCCACTCTCCGCAATACCCTTCTGGACTCGCTGCATTCCTCTCCGGGCTCTGGACATCCAGGCAGCCAGCAAACCCTCTCGCTCCTCGAATCCCGCTATTGGTGGCCCGCTATGGCGCGAGAAGTCCGGCGCTTTGTCCAAGGATTATTTCTCATTTCTTATGAATGAGGTTAATATTGCATCAGTGAATGTGAATGGCGGTAGAGACGTGAGAAAAAGAGTATTACTATATGAAATGTTTAAACA
>NW_015548361.1:0-187 GCF_001515605.1 Sinocyclocheilus anshuiensis
ATGTAGATCACAAACCTCTGAAATTGGTTGATAAATGTAAACGTTGTCGTGTTTTTATCCAGAAAAAAACACAGCTCTTCCGTTTAACTCCATTTATTTTTAAGGCAGTCTTGCCTTCACAAACATGGCGGACGCGTTGACGTATCGCAGCAACGGCTCAAAGCGGCCAATGAGGCGTCTAGGTATT
>NW_015548361.1:228-4336 GCF_001515605.1 Sinocyclocheilus anshuiensis
TTTATCTAATTTTATATTTTAGTTTTTAAATTTGGCCCATGGCATCAGTTCTCAGTGAAACTTGTAATGGCTGACATCTAATTCTGTGAGATGCGTGAGTTTCTCTTCACAGCCGGCACACACTAAAAAAAGAAAGTCTACAGAAGCTTTTATTGAGAATTAACAGAGGTTTAGATGTTGATGTTTTATTTAAAACAGCTGAAACATACTGTTTAGTTGCTGTAGAAAATGTTCATTTTCTTCAAGTTTGCATTTATGGTCATATATTTATACATGAGGCATTTGCTTACAGAGAGCTGTGAACAAAGCAGTCAGTGGAGAGGCAATAGATGGTGATAACTGAAAAACGCTGGGTTTATTATTGAGCAGAGAGACAGTTTAATGGCTGATAGGATCCACGAGCTTCTACTCTCAGCAAATCATCTCTAGCAGCTGCTGCAGTTTGACAGGAGACTCTCAGGATGCTTCTACACTTCAACAACTTTAAAACATTCAACATTATAAAAGTCTTAAAAAGTTTTGAATTACATTTTTTTTGTCTTAATTTAAATCTTCCAAATAAATGTCAAACTGTTATGTGTATATTGCTATGTTTCTCATATACTTTCAATAAAAGTGTCTGTGAACTGAACAAATCTCAATGTAATAGCAAACAATCAAATGTCAAGGCTTCTTTGCTTTCTGAGAGTCAAACATCAGTTCTTTTCAGCTTTTATATGATAATACAGTTGACCAAAGAAGGTGGTAAAAGAAAAGGTATTGGCCACTTATTAATTTATTCATTGATAATAGGCTTTAAATAGCTATTATATGTTTCCTGTATAAACCAGTTGTGTAAACTCTTGATAACAAACATCTTAGCAATTAAGACTGCTCAGTTAAAGAGGAATCAAACTGACAAACTGAGATACTGTAAGAAATACATTTCTATTTTTGAAGTGCACTTTTAAATCTAAGCATTTTTATTGCTAAAATAATTCAACGAACAGTTTAAAATGAACCAAAACATGTCAGAGAAATCACTCAAGAATGAATAACATGAATTGTACAAAGAGACTTGATTGAATTTAATAGACTGGATGAAACTGAAACGGCTGTAAAGCAGCTGAAGTCAAATGAAATTCTGTGCCGTCAGATAAACTCGGGACGCTCTACAAATCTCAAACTATAGTCGTAAGGACAGGGGTTCGGCAGACCCATGCTGCTGTTCACTGGAATCACCACAGGTAATGTCTGAAGACATGAAAGACATTGTGTTCATTCTTACAGCTGAAAATCAACCTGTTGCTGAAGTGAATGCTGCTGTTGTGACAGGAAAAGAATGACATGAAACACCATTGTTAGAGCATTCCTGATCACTGAGAAAAACATGGGCTTTCCACTGCAGCTTCTGCTCTCTGTTAAGAGCACTAGTGTGTGTAGGAGTGGAGAAAGACTGCATTTGGATATTTTGGTCATGGTTTGAGTATTTGAAGGTGGAGACATTGATAAATACACCCCACTCATCTCCAGTGCAGATTCCTGATCTTAGAGAAGAGCAGAGTGTTGAACTGAAAACCTCTGAACAGATCAGTGAGGTGGAGTTTCTCATGACTCTGATGGAGAACGCTTGAGGAAAACTGAACTGGGATCAAGATGAAGCAGATGTGATTCTGTTGTTCTCCTTTCTATGTATATGGAATAACTGTTTTATAAAAGCAATAAGCCCCAAGAAGCCGTCGTTTACAGTGAATTTATAACAGCTAAGGGGAGTTGTTAGGGGCTTGTTGCTTTATTTGAACACTTTTTATCTTCTGTCTAGATATGCACCCTTTTTGCAAGGCATTTTTTCTGTTTCTTTATCTAATTTTATATTTTAGTTTTTAAATTTGGCCCATGGCATCAGTTCTCAATGAAACGTGTTGTAATGGCTGACATCTAATTCTGTGAGATGCGTGAGTTTCTCTTCACAGCCGGCACACACTAAAAAAAGAAAGACTACAGAAGCTTTTATTGAGAATTAACAGAGGTTTAGATGTTGATGTTTTATTTAAAACAGCTGAAACATACTGTTTAGTTGCTGTAGAAAATGTTCATTTTCTTCAAGTTTGCATTTATGGTCATATATTTATACATGAGGCATTTGCTTACAGAGAGCTGTGAACAAAGCAGTCAGTGGAGAGGCAATAGATGGTGATAACTGAAAAACGCTGGGTTTATTATTGAGCACAGAGAGACAGTTTAATGGCTGATAGGATCCACAAGCTTCTACTCTCAGCAAATCATCTCCAGCAGCAGCTGCAGTTTGACAGGAGACTCGAGATGCGTCTACACTTCAACAACTTTAAAACATGCAACATTTTAAAAGTCTTAAAAAGTTTTGAATTAATGTATTTGTTTTAATTTAAATCTTCCAAATAATTGTCAAAATGTTATGTGTATATTGCTATGTTTCTCATATACTTTCAATAAAAGTGTCTGTGAAATGAACAAATCTCAATGTAATAGCAGAAAAACAAACGTCAAGGCTTCTTTGCTTTCTGTGAGTCAAACATCAGTTCTTTTCAGCTTTTATATGATATTACAGTTAACCACAGAAAAGGTATTGACCACTTATTAATTTATTCATTGATAATAAGCTTTAAATAGTTATATGTTTCCTGTATAAACCCTTTGTGTAAACTCTTGATAACTAGCATCTTAACTATTAAGACTGCTCAGTTAAAGAGGAATCAAACTGACAGAGATACTGTAAGAAATACATTTCTATTTTTGAAGTGCACTTTTAAAGCTAAGCATTTTTATTGCTAAAATAATTCAACGAACAGTTTAAAATGAACCAAAACATTTCAGAGAAATCGCTCAAGAATGAATAACATGAATTGTACAAAGAGACTTGATTGAATTTAATAGACTGGATGAAACTGAAACGGCTGTAAAGCAGCTGAAGTCAAATGAAACTCTGTGCTGTCAGATAAACTCGGGACGCTCTACAAATCTCAAACTATAGTCGTAAGGACAGGGGTTCGGCAGACCCATGCTGCTGTTCACTGGAATCACCACAGGTAATGTCTGAAGACATGAAAGACATTGTGTTCATTCTTACAGCTGAAAATCAACCTGTAGCTGAAGTGAATGCTGCTGTTGTGACAGGAAAAGAATGACATGAAACACCATTGTTAGAGCATTCCTGATCACTGAGAAAAACATGGGCTTTCCACTGCAGCTTCTGCTCTCTGTTAAGAGCACTAGTGTGTGTAGGAGTGGAGAAAGACTGCATTTGGATATTTTGGTCATGGTTTGAGTATTTGAAGGTGGAGACATTGATAAATACACCCCACTCATCTCCAGTGCAGATTCCTGATCTTAGAGAAGAGCAGACCCAGATAGCAAAAATCATCTGGGCCAGATCTGGCCCAGACCCATCTGAAGTTCTGGTCCAGATCCGCACAACGGACTCGGGCCGGTGTCTTTTGGCACAACGGGCCAATACCGGCACGGATCCGTTTTTCCGGATCTGGACCAGAACTGGGCCAGCTCTGGGCCAGATGCGGATTCCTTTATGGTGATTTGGGCCAAATGTGGGCCGGATCTGGTCCAGCACCATGCCGGATCTGGGCCAGCTCATTTTGTGTAATATATATATATATATATATATATATATATATATATATATAGGCCTACACACACACACACACACACACACAAATAAGTTGTATACATATCTAGAATTCAAATACAATTCGTTTATTTGCATAGTGCTTTTCACAATACATATTTCAATACAGCTTTACAGAAAATGCATGTTACTTTGTTACAAATAAAAAGAGTAATGTCCATATGCCACAGTATTTGTACAGTTCCCGGATAATACAAATCATATAAGTAGATTATGACTGTATTTAAGCATAAATTATGAAAGCAATGATTACAAGCATCTTACATAATACATAATTAAATATCTTACTGTCTTATGCCACTGATATGTTTTTGTTAAGTTGTTATACGAAGCTCTTAGACAACAAAAAGTTTAAAGTACTGATTTAGATGTTAGATGTACAACTGTACTGAACACTCTATTAAAACAATATTCATATTAAAACAATTGAATTACTACAAAATACAAAAA
>NW_015548361.1:5453-13239 GCF_001515605.1 Sinocyclocheilus anshuiensis
ATGTACATATACACACACATACTGTATATATAAACACACACACACATAAGATCAAAAGTTTACATACACCTTGCAGAATCTGCAAAATGTTACTTATTTTACCAAAAGAGGGATCATACAAAATGCATGTTATTTTTTATTTAGTACTGGCCTGAATCAGATATTTCACATAAAATATATTGTCCACAAGAGAAAATAATAGTTGACTTTATAAAAATGACCCCGTTCAAAAGTTTACATACACTTGATTGTTAATACTGTGTTGTTACCTGAATGATCCACAGCTTGTTTTTGTTTTGTTTTTTGTTTAGTGATAGTTGTTCATGAGTCCCTTGTTTGTCCTGCAGTTGAACTGCCTGCTGTTCTTTAGAAAAATACTTCTGGTCCCACAAATGTGTTGCTTTTTCAGCATGTCTGTGTATTTGAACCCTTTCCTACAATGACTGTATGATTTTGAGATCCATCTTTTCACACTGAGGACAACTGCGGGACTCATATGCAACTATTACAGAAGCTTCAAACATTCACTGATGCTCCAGAAGGAAACACAATGCATTAAACTTTTAGAATTTGAAGATCAGTGTAAATGTAACTTATTTTGTCTTCTGGGAAACATGTAAGTATCTTCTGTAGCTTCTGAAGGGCAGTACTAAATGAAAAAAGATATTTAGACAAAATAAGAAAAATATACACATCTTCATTCTGTTCAAAAGCTTTCACCCCCCCCGGCTCTTAATGCATCGTTTTTCTTTCTGGAGCATCAGTGATCGTTTGAACCTTCTGCAATGGTTGCATATGAGATTTTTATTTTAAGTAAGCGCTTTTCACTTCCAGTTCTTATTGATTATATAATTATAAGATATATAATTGTAAACATTAATTATTTAATTAAGTAATAGTGATTGATGTGGTTTGAAATTGGTAAAAAATATGATCAGAATATTGACTCACCTAATAATTATGCATGCACTTGTATATGCTTTTCCACATCATAAATGTTATCCATGGTAAGCATTTTTGATTTTCCTGTAATTTTCCATTACACACTTACTTTAATCACCGACTTGAGATGAAAAAATAGTTTGTGCCCAAATGGCACACAGACTATAGCATTATGACTGTCATAACAGGTATATTGTTCAGGATGCTGAGTGTGAAGTTATTTGAAGGAGCATTTCTCCAGAAAGCTGCAAGCCACAATCGGCCCTAACAAACAGTATCTTTTGAACAGCACTAGTAACATGATCAGGCACTCAATATTATCAATACTCAATTATCCATTGTGGCATTCAAATAGCTTGAATAACTCAACATGCACTGAACACTTAAACAAAAAAAAAAAGGGACTCATCTTACTATTTGACAGGTCAGGTTCCTCTCAGGTGGAACCTGAAATTGAAACAAATTGTTATATAGTGTTGCTGGACAATTTCTCAATTAATTTACTCAATTAACATGGAGCATACTGTTAACAGAAATAAAAGCATCTTTTGGCAAAGATTTTATAAATAAAAAAAACATACCAAACAATATAGTGTAATACATGTCTGTCTCTTCAGTGCCCCTCTGTTTCTATCATTCAGGATGCACCTTAGAGCATTCTGTCTCCTTAATAAGGGGACTGGGCTGGTCAAAAGTTTGGACACATTACTATTTTTAATGTTTTTGAAATAAGTATCTTGCTTATCAAGCTCGGCTTTTATTTGATCAGCTGTAATATTGTGAAGAATTCAGAAGTGTTGCTGGACAATTTCTCAATTAATTTACTCAATTAATCAGCATTAGCATACTGTTAACAGAAATAAAAGCATCTTTTGGCAAAGATTTTATAAATAAAAATCCATACCAAACAATTTAATGTAATACATGTCTGTCTCTTCAGTGCCCCGCTCTGTTTCTATCATTCAGGATGCACCTTATAGCATTCTGCCTGCTTAATAAAGGGACTGGGCTGCTCAAAAGTTTGGACACATTACTATTTTTAATGTTTTTAAAATAAGTCTCTTGCTTATCAAACCAGCATTTATATGATCAAAAATACAGAAAAAAACGGTAATATTGTGAAGTATTAAAATTTAAAATAATGGGTTTCTATTTTAATATGCTTCAAAATATTATTTATTGCTTTGATCAAAGCTCAGTGTTGGAAACAGCTGTGCTGCTGAATTTTTTTGAGAACCTGTGATACTTTTTTCAGGATTTATTGATGAATGAAAAGTTATTTATTCAGGTTTGCCATCACAGAAATAAATTTAATTACAATTTAAAAAGTTATTATCAGTTAAAATATTTATTTTCTTTGTGACTATATTGTAAAATGTAATTTATTCCTGTGATCAAAGCTGAATTTTCAGCATCATTACTCCAGTCTTCAGTGTCACATGATCCTTCAGAAATCATTCTAATATGCTGATTTGCTGCTCGAGAAACATTTCTGATTATTATCAGTGTTGAAAACAGTTATGCTCTTTAATATATTCAGAAACCATGACATACAACCATTCAAATGTTTGATGTGTGTGTGTGTGTGTGTGTGTGTGTTATTTAATAGAAATTACTGTTTTTATTCAGCATATAGGCATTAAATCGATAAAAGTAAAAACATTTATAATGTTTCAAAAAAATATATTTAATGTTATTTTGAACTTTCTATTAATCAAAGAATCATAAAAAAGGTTTCCAGGAAATATTAAGCAGCAAAAACGTTTTTTTTTTACGATAATAATAAGAACCATTATTGATAACTGAGTACCAATAAAAATGCAGCACTAAAAATGTATGAGTAGAACAGTTTGATCACACGGTGTGACATACCTTTGTCAGGTTTTTGAGGATAACAGCGAGCAGTCTGTATCCGCCTCGATCGTCTTGACCTCTTCTGTTTTGAACTCTCGCTCGTTTCCACGGACGCGGCCCGGATCCGCTCTGTGACTGTAGTTCCCACTCACTGAAACCGTGCCCGGGCTGGAGCCGTGTTACAGCACTGAAACGGATGTGACTGTAACGCGGATTTGCCGGTTTTAAAACGGATCTGGCGCAGAGTCAGCTACTGTCTGGGGAGGTTGAACTGAAAACCTCTGAGCAGATCAGTGAGGTGGAGTTTCTCATGACTCTGATGGAGAACGCTTGAGGAATACTGTATTTCACACAGTTCATCCACTGGGATCAAGATGAAGCAGATGTGATTCTGTTGTTCTGAATTAATTTAATCAGCTTTGTCTCAGATCATCTCTCCAGAGCTTCAAGAAGTAAAGCTTCATCCTTCATCATCAGGTCTGAGCGCTGCAGCAGAGCGTCCATCATGTGAAAGAGATGCTGCTCCACACTGGAGATCTTATGAGAAACTCATGCTATCTAAACATGCAAGGGGAGATCAAAGGTTCAGAGACTATGCCCATCATGATAAACAATGGAAAACAGGGTAACGTTGGTCTGTTTGTGTAATGATGCAGTGTAGCACTCCTGACAGACAGCTCTCTTTCTAAAGGGCCATTTTTATATCGCTATGCATGCATTACTTTCATTTAGTTCAAATGGTGACAGCATTAACTAAAATTACAAGTTTATAACACAACACTACAAGTTACAACCCCGAACTGTGTCTGGTTATGTATTAAGTCCAGCAATAAGTCCAGAGTAGACCAAGAGAAGAATTGGAGAGCCTGCACACTGTAATCTGTGATATTTTATGAACATATATAAACTTAATGTTCAAATGTTTGCAAGTGTTCTGTTGTCCTTGGGGACATTTTGTATCTTTTACATCATGTACAGTGACTAAAATAAGTATTTTACCATAGTAAAGTGGCTTTTACATTACTGGACTGACTAATCCCCACATACAGGGAATTACAATAGTCCAGACGTGAAGACACAAATGCATGCATCACTCTCTTGAAATCATAAAACGACAAAAATGGCTTGACATTTGTCAGTGTTCTTAATTGAAAAAAGCCTGATCTGACAAAAGCATTGACCTGTTTGTCAAATTTTAACGACTCATCAAAAAGTACCCCTACATTTTTTACCATGGATTTGCCATGAATAGATAAAGGGCCTAAATCAAACTTAGGGGGCCCATATGTATTTGGGGGTGCAAACACAATAATGTTTCATTTCAGTTTTAGATTCATTCATATGCAAAAAATTATCATCCAACCAAGTTTTCAGGTCATTCAAACAAGCAAGAAGAGGCCCTAGTGAGCTACTTTCCTTCTTTACTGGCATATATTTCTGTGTGTCATCAGCGTAACAGTGAAATGATATGCCATGTTTTTTTTTGTTTTTTTATAGACCCAATTGGAAGCATATATAATGAAAACAAAATAGGACCCAAAATGGATCCTTGGTGAATCCCACATGTAAGAGGAGCCAACGATGATTTAAATTCACTGCATGAAAGGTAATTTTCAAAAAGCCATAATAGGGGCACTTTAAAAGCACATATTCTGTACTGTGATGCTCCCTAAACCCAGACTGAAATACTTCAAATAGAGAATATATATTTAAGAAAGACTGCATCTGACTGAGAACTGCTTTGTCCAACACTTTTGAGAGAAAAGGCATTTTTGAAATAGGTCTATAATTGCAATACACAATTATAGAACAACCCCTGATACAAGGCAACTATTTATAATAGATAAAACACTAGGCCCAAATATATCAAAAGCCTGTTTGATTAGTTTTGATGGAACATTATCAAGTGGGGAGTCTGTTGGCTTTAACTGTTCTACTATTTTCGCCAAGCTAGAGATTAAGAACCTCAAAATGATCAAACACCACATGGCAATATAGATGTACAGATGGATTAATAACAGCAGGAGGAATTTGAGATCTAATATTTTCAATCTTTGAAATGAAAAATCTCTTAAAATGTTCACAAGTTTCCACTGAAACATCAGGCCCAATCACATTAGGTGGATTAATAACAGAGTTAATAGTATTAAATAATACTCTAGGTCTATGACAGTTTCTCTCAATAATGTCAGAGAAATATTTTGCCTTCGCTGCTCTAACAGTACTTTGATATGTATGCAAGGACTCCCTTAACATTTCATATGACACCTGGAGCCTGCCATTTACACTCTGCTCTTCTGCAGATTTGTCTAAGTGCTCGTGTATTATCATTAAACCAGGGTTCTGCCTTAGATTTTACATGCCTCACCTTCAAGGGTGCAATAGCATCTAGAATAGTTGTACATACAGAATTAAAAGAACAAAACAGCGACTCTGGGTCCAAATAAGATGATGGGTTTTCAAAGGCAGAAACATTATGATTATTCACAAATTCCACAGAAAAATGGTTAATAACGCTATAATTTATCATACGACACAGACGTGCATTAGAGCGTGATTTAGTAATCTGACAGGTTTACTAAAAAGGTAAAATTTCACCATGTGGTGGGTTTTCCTAGATCGCATCACATATTTTATCAACAACTTTTATTGTCTGCTAATTGTATTTGCATTAAGAAAATGTTTGCTTTTTGGGCTTTCTGTTTTAAATTTCTCAATAAAGCTTCTGAATTGAATTGAATTGAATTGAAAGCCTTTATTGTCATTGTATTTTTCTGCACACAATGAAATTAAGAGCACTGCTCCTGACTGGTGTAAGAAAACAAACATATAACCACAGACAATAAATAAGACTATAGACTGTGTGCAGTACAATTATAAAAGTATACACCAAGTCATAATATTGCACATTGAGTAATCTGAGTAAAGTGAGCATTGGCAGTACTGCACATTGACCTCTACATTGATATGAAACAGTAAGAAACATTATGATTATTCACAAATGCCACAGAAAAATCGTTAATAATGCTATAATTTATCATACGACACAGACATGCACTAGAGCGTGATTTAGTAATCTGACAGGTTTACTAAAAAGATAAAATTTCACCATGTGGTGGGTTTTCCTAGATCGCATCACATATTTTATCAACAACTTTTATTGTCTGCTAATTGTATTTGCATTAAGAAAATGTTTGCTTTTTGGGCTTTCTGTTTTAAATTTCTCAATAAAGCTTCTGAATTGAATTGAATTGAAAGCCTTTATTGTCATTGTATTTTTCTGCACACAATGAAATTAAGAGCACTGCTCCTGACTGGTGTAAGAAAACAAACATATAACCACAGACAATAAATAAGAATATAGACTGTGTACAGTACAATTATAAAAGTATATAGTCTATAGCCTATAGTAAAAGTCATAATATTGCACATTGAGTAATCTGAGTAAAGTGAGCATTGGCAGTACTGCACATTGACCTCTACATTGATATGAAACAGTAAGTATATACAAAAATTACAAACTGAAATGGGTTAAGTGGCATTAGTGATAAGTATCCACTTAGTACTGGTATTTTTGACACTTACGAGGCAAAGGGATAAGAACGCTTATGCTTACCGTTCTTCTAAAAACAATAACTAGAAGTTGTTCTGGCTCCTGCAGCTTTCTTTCCCTCTCTTAAGGTTGCCAGGTTTTCACAGCAGAACCCGCCCAATTGCTACTCAAAACTAGCCCAATCGTTTTCAGGGGGATTCCCGGTAAAAATCGCGTTCCAGGAGGTAAAATATATGTTTTTTTGGCAGGGTTACCCTGGTAAACATTACAAAATTCTTCTTACAAAATGTTATTCCTACTGACAACATGTAATTATGTAATTTAATTGTTATTTCATCATGATAATATTATGGATTATCAATATATATTTGTAGGCCCCCCTCGTTGAGGGCCCCAGTTCCACTATTACCCCCTGTCCAACGCACCTGTGCACAAAATTCAAAACCAGGAACAACAAACTAGCGAAATACTATCTTGAATCATTTAAAGCTGAATTGTTCAATCAGTTATTTAAAACAACGTGAATATGACAAAATGAAACAGACGCACGAAGTAATGTCCCCCCTTATTATTCTCCCTCCTCTCGACTCCAGTCCAGCGGGTGGCGCTAAAACACATACGATTGTTTGCCAAACACCATTAAACCTCAGAGGAAGATCAGTTTCACAGCGGGAACAGGTTAAGGTGGTGAGGTTTCTAGGAGTTCTCTTTGATGAGAGGCTGACTTGGTGTCAGCATATTGATAAGGTCAGAAATAAGTGTAAGAAGATCAACAACGTGTTGAGATGTCTATCAGAATATTATTTCATATTAATAATATTCTAATAATATGATTTATTAATATAATGAATTGTTTATTAATAATAATAATAATCTTGCTAATATGAACAAAAACAACTAAATTATTAAAATTTTTATGTAATGCAGTCACTAAAATAGAGATGAAAATAAATTATAAACATTAGATGAAAATCTAAAAGATTAAGATTAAATTAAAATTTGAAAAGTTGTTTTGGCAGCTACCCAAAAGTAAATAAATTAACCTGAAGTATTATAATGACTAAAACTGAAATAAAATTATTTATAATTATACATATTAAAACTGATGCTAAATATATATTTGTACATTAATAAAAATGACAAAAACACAATCAAATTAATTTAAATTGACAATTTAAGTCTGATCAAGTAAGAAGTCTAAAAAAGTGCTGAAATCACTTCTGTGTCTTTCTAAAAGCAGGGCTGGATTTACCTCTTATCATGACATATAGGCAAAACTAATTTTTGTTTATTGCAGGCTGTTTGTAAATGTAAGCTATTCATTTAAATTATAGACAAGTGCGAACTCTGTGCTTAATGCAAATGTAATTGGCCACATTTACAAAATCAGGAGATTATGTTTCTCCATGCATAGAGACAAAATAATGAAGTGAAACA
>NW_015548361.1:20357-22370 GCF_001515605.1 Sinocyclocheilus anshuiensis
TTTGAGGGCAGCCATAATGTTGAAGTGGCCCTCAGTGAAAATGAGTTTGACACCCCTGATATAGAGTCAGCAGAAATCTGATTTCAGTTCAAAGTGAAGTGAAGTGACTTCAGAAAGTGAGCTGAGTGAAGCAGAGACATGAGGACGGCACGTCTGGCTGATGTCCACACTGAGCTTTCTGGACTGGTTTCTAGTGTTTAGCTCTGGATGAATCACGAGGATCAAACAGTGAACACAAAACACCAATTCTGCTTCTTCACTGAGATCTCACACATTAATGCTGAATGTGTCAACTGTTAGATGAAAAACACAAGGCAGGATGAACACATTGCTATTGTGCACATACACAGAAACTGTGAAGCATGAACCCTTTCATTAAAAAAGCATATTTCTGCTATTGTAGGCTCATTTTGTAAATGTAAGTTTTAATTTAAATTATAGACAAGCGCAAACTGGGTGCTTAATGCAAATGTAATTGGCCACATTTACAAAATCAGGAGATTATGTTCGCCCAGCTGCCAATGTATCTTTATGTATAGAGACAAAAGAATGAGGTTAATCACTGTCTGTCCCGTCAGTTTATAGTGATAATATATATTCGCAAAGACACTGATAATTATACACCACAAAAACATCTTCAGCTTTTGGTTTTATTTCTCATCAAACACAAAACAACTTTAAGCAAAGGAATGGATGAATGCATTGATGTCCCTCAAAGCCTAAAAAGAACCTGATGGAGTGTTTTTTTTGTTTGTTTCTCCTTCACGGAGTCCTTGATAAAGTTCACATCAAGCTTCTTTCGTTTCATAAAAATGCCTGTAAGTTACAGACGTGCCTGTTTGGCCAGAGACGCTCTTCAAAAAAAGAAGAAGAAGAAGAGTCTTCTGAGGAGAGGTGAGCAGATCATGCTATTTTCACTTATTTAACTTCACATATATTACTACACAGTTTGTTTATGCAACATATACGAGCTCGTTTCTGCCTTGTTATCATCGAGTACAGCACTGTTCGTGTGTTTGCCGACTTAAACACTTAGAACAACATGTGAGGAAAACGTAAGTTCATTGAGACCTGATTGATTTTGTGTTTGTGTATGTTTGTGTGAATGATTGTTTCGATGTTTGCCGTGATAATGTTGCTGTTACTGAATGCGAACCGATATCAAGTTTTGCTGCTGCTATTTTTTATAACGTTATTTCTCGAGGTTTATCTTTAGAAGATCAAAATTGTTATAGTTACTTTACATTACGCTTTTTCGTTTAATACAGTAATATAATGATTTACAAAGAAACAACGCTTTGTATTTGTTAGACTCTGGTCTCTTCAAATATAGAATTTGGAGGACATCTGCTTCACTTACATAAATGCTTAAATGTCTAAATTAGTTTAAAAAACTGATTGATTTATTGTTGATTTTTTTGCTTCTTCCACATTCATGTTCAGTGAAGCTCCTCCCACAACAATCACACATTCATCAGTTCAGCAATAAATGCTGGAATATCTCCATCAGTTCACATTAAAAACGGACTGATTTATTGTTGATTTTGGAAAATCTGCTTCTTCAACACATACATTCATGTTCAGTGAATCTCCTCTCACAACAATCACACATTCAACAGTTCAGCAATAAATGCTGGAATATTTATATCAGTTTACAATAAGAACTAACAGGTTGGTGATTATTATTGATTCTTCATTAATGAGACTGGATGTTATAAAGCTTCAAGCAGATTTAGATTTGTTGTAATTGGATACCCTTTTCAATAATATTTGTTAGATAACTGTGCAGTTGATCAAACATATTTAATAGTTATCCATATAGAAACATGGGGTTTGCAGTATAAAACAATGAATAAACCAGTCTTATAAACTCCCTGATTACGCTTAAGCAACTTTAAATATAATATGCATGCACAATATTGTAAAAATAAATATTGTAAAATTTATTTACATCACTCGACAGAAAGGTTTTTGCAGGTTTTAATAAAATGTAAATTAATAACAATAAACAAG
>NW_015548361.1:22501-23024 GCF_001515605.1 Sinocyclocheilus anshuiensis
CAGATACGACTGACTGACCAATATTGACTAGCCTACAACTTGGATAAGATTCCTAAAAGTTTCACACCTACAGCACACATTACAGACATTGATGCACAAACACGGATATGTTCTACAGTATAAAGAATGAATAAACCAGTCTTATAAACTCCTTGATTTCGCTTAAGCAACTTTAAATATAATATGCATGCACAATAAACTATAGTAAAATTTATTTACATCACTCGACAGAAAGGTTTTTGCAGGTTTTAATAAAATGTAAATTAATAACAGTCATAATAAGCATATTTCCAGTACGCGCCTTAGGCTTGCACAGTATCGTCAACTCATTCATCAGAATCTTCTGTAATCCTCTGCAAACTTCGACAGTTGGTTGAACCGGTGTCATGAGAAATCGAGTCCCCCCTCGAAATCGGGTCCGCTTAGGACCCCGAGTGATCCAATTGGCTCAACAAACTTTTAATGGGTATTATTTTTAGCGCCTGATTACAATTCCTGCAAAATCGCACTTTGATTTGTCGTT
>NW_015548361.1:23072-23955 GCF_001515605.1 Sinocyclocheilus anshuiensis
ATCGAAATCGTCATAAAATCGCGATTTGAGCTTGCGCGATTTCTAAATCGCTTTATAGCACGATTTTCTGCGCCCCCGACCTCCTGCAGTATGCTATCCGAACCAATCAGAATGCAGCGCGCCTAAATGGAGCACGAGAACAGAACAGACTGGGCGGGCATACAAACGTAACGCCAGGTTCACACACTCCGTCTGTGGTGCGTATTTTTTCCGCGCCCATGTTAACGGATCAGAGCGTTCACACTGCACGCGATTGCGGTCTGGTGTCATGAGAAATCGAGTGTCCCCATGAAATCGGGTCCGCTTAGGACCCGGAGTGATCCCATTGGTTCAACAAACATTTAATGGGTATTATTTTTAGCGCCTGATTACAATTCCTGCAAAATCGCGCTTTGATTTATGTCATTTGAACTTCGTTATAATGACCATTAATGTATTTTAAATTACATGTTTCATACGCTAGTATATAACCGAAGCTATAGGTTGTGAAATCAAACATTTCTCGTTTTTATGGGGTTTTTTTTGGTTACTCGCTTACTAGCATAGCATACAGCTACCCGATTAGCCTGCTAGGTTAGCTTATACACCACGCATTTGCACTTACCATACATATATTCACAACGAAATAGTAACATAAGTGTTGACTTTTGATCAGGCATTTAAAACAGCTACCGCCTTGGTCCTAAGAGGACCCGATTTCGAGGGGGGACTCGATTTCTCATGACACCGGCTCATTCGTTTCTTTTTGAGTTGGACATGCTACTTCGGCTGTGCGTCCTGCGTCATCAACCCAGAACTAAAGTTTGATTTAGTTCAAATTGTGAACCGGCTCGACCACTTACTTCTTGAGAACCGGCTCAAAAGAACGATTCGTTCAAGAACC
>NW_015548362.1:0-210 GCF_001515605.1 Sinocyclocheilus anshuiensis
TTCATGTTCATGTTTTCCATGTCTTTTATTTTGTAATTGTTTCACGCTGGCAGTATCATGCTTCCCTTGCCCTCATGTATCTCTGCCTTGTGCATGTGTCATGTTCTGATTGGTTGTCCTAGTCATGTGTCTTGTTTCCCATTGGTTTGTTCTTGTCATGTGACCCTCTTGTTTGCTATAAGTAGCCATCATGTTGCCATTGTCTCTGGT
>NW_015548362.1:352-538 GCF_001515605.1 Sinocyclocheilus anshuiensis
GTCTGTTCATGTCAAGTCAAGTCACGGATTATTGTTTGGATGTTTGGATCACACTGTAAATAAGCTGCACTTGGGTTCTCACTTACGCTTGCCTTCAGTGGACTAATTCGTTACAGAAAATATGTAATGAAATATAATATGTACTTGCAAACTCTTGCATATTCTTCCTGAAATGTATATATATAT
>NW_015548363.1:0-137 GCF_001515605.1 Sinocyclocheilus anshuiensis
ACCGCTACGTTTCCGGGCGGTAACTGAGAGAAGCGCTCGCAGGAGACCGCTGCGCCCTGGAACACCTGCAGGGTTGGCAGACCGATCTCCTGAGGGCACTGAGGAGAGACAGGCACCGTGTGATGCGGTGTGCACCG
>NW_015548363.1:449-1272 GCF_001515605.1 Sinocyclocheilus anshuiensis
GCAGGGTTGGCAGACCGATCTCCTGAGGGCACTGAGGAGAGACGGGCACCGTGTAATGCGGTGTACACCACTCTTCCCCAGAGGGAGCTGGCCCTCAGAAGTCCTATAGGCCTTAGGCGTCAGGATGTTTTAGATGGAGACTATCCAGCGAGAATGACGGCCCGCAGAACCGCCTTCCGCTATAAGCCTTCGGCCTGGGAGCGCCACTGTGACTCTAGACTCTGCGGAGTACGAGAAGTGACGCCCCCAGAATGAGGAGCTGGAACACGGTAGGTTGGGACTGCTCCCGCCCAGCAGCCCCTGCTGACCGCCTCAACCTCCTCAGAGGAAGAGAGGTAAACACGTGCTCTTACTCGAGAAATTTTTATCCCAAGAGCCCCTGTATATCTAACTTCTCATAGTTCGATAAATACTTCATTTTATTCCTCAGAATCAAATGCAAACAAACAACCAGACAAGTAAACACGGTCTGGTGTGATAAGCTTCATATCAAAAAATGATATATCTAACTTCCCATAGTCAGATAAATACTTAATTTAATTCCACAAAATCCAATGCAGCCAAACAACCAGACGAGTAAACACGGTCTGGTGTGATAAGATTCATTTCAAAAATCGAAAATGATATATCTAACTTATCATAGTCAGATAAATACTTAATTTAATTCCTCAGAATTAAATGCAGCCTAACAACCAGACGAGTAAACACGGTCTGGTGTGATAAGACTCATTTCAAAAATCGAAAATGACATATCTAACTTCTCATAGTCAGATAAATACTTAATTTAATTCCTCAGAATCAAATGCAGCCAAACAACCAGACG
>NW_015548363.1:1477-1940 GCF_001515605.1 Sinocyclocheilus anshuiensis
CCATAACTCCGGGCGGGGGTGAAGAATGGCGCCCCCCGCCTGAGAGAGGAGGTCCCTCCTGATCGGAATCTCCAGCGGAGAGCCGTCGAGGAGGGACACCAAGTCTGAGAACCATACTCGGGCCGGCCAGAACGGGGCTACTAGCAACAGACGGACCCCATCCCGGCGTACCCTCTCCAGAACCCCCGGGAGCAGAGCGATCGGGGGAAAAGCGTACAGATGAAGCCTCGGCCAAGTCTGCACCATAGCGTCCAGTCCGAGTCCCCTTTAATGCTGCTTATTATAATATTAGGCATAATATGCTTGTGTAACTGATGCTTGTGCAACTGGCGAGCTCATTGACGCCCTCATCAACCTCCTCGGAGGAAGACAGGCGAAGTGTCGAGCCCTCTCACCGGGGGGAAAGAACCGCAGCGCTGGCTTCCGAACCCCGAGAGCGGGCGCTGGATCTGGTGGTTAAGGA
>NW_015548364.1:0-1380 GCF_001515605.1 Sinocyclocheilus anshuiensis
GTAATTGTTGTATGTCCAATTATTTAGTTGTATCATCATTTATCCGTATCAGGGAGTACTTTCACCCAGAAACTGTGTAAATCCAGCATCCTGATCAGACCCTATTATATAATACAAACAGTATTAATTTAATTTAAGAACAGTTATTGTGTGACTCTACCTTGAAACCGATAACGGTGTTTTTGATAACTGATGATAATAATGCTCCGCTCTCTTCCATGTTCAGTTCTTCGTGGCTGAAGTAGCGGCGCCAGTGTTGCCAACTAATTTTCAGAGCAAGCTGCTAAAGGAAGGTCGATTTGTTGCTAAAAGTTGCTAAATGACGTTGTGATGTCATTGCTCAATGACGTCATTGCGTAATCACGACGCAAAATTGTCACATCATCAAACCTCAGCAAAAAATATGTTATATATGTTAATTTAGATTTGTTTTTAAAATAATATGCATGATATAATATTAAAATAGAAATAACTATATTTTTAAATACATTGAATTATTGAAAACTTACACATTTTTAAATGATTACAATTTAAGTTTTTTTAGTAGCTAGTAAACTCTACACATTCTCAACAATTATGCTTTAAGCAGTGTATTAGTAGTTAGTTAGTATGCTACACTCTAAGAAAAGTCTGTAAAAAATAAGGCACAATCTACTGTTAATATGAAAGAATTTTCCTTAATGGTTTTTTTACCTGTATTTTAAATTACGCATTGTGTTTTCGGGTTACAATAATGGATAATGTCCTGAAAGGTTTTCCATTTTTCTTACAGTGTACTAACTGATCAACAATCGCAGGTACAAGCTACTAACAAAGTGTATCATAAATGAACAATTATTCAATTATTATTATTATATTGCTACGTTGGCAACACTGAGCGGCGCATGTAATAATCACTGTAGCCCGCAGCGGCCTCTGTCGGTAACAAATAATCACTACATGACTGCTCTGGTGATAACCAGCAACTTTCCAGAGATAAAACGTTTCATTTCTGTGTGTTTCGTAGTGTATTAATTTTAAACTGTAGTTTTCAGACGAAAGGACATGTAGTTTTGAATAAAAAGGCGACATACCTTCACTCAGAGTGGACGCGACACCGGATGAGGCTCCGCTGGTCTTCAAGACGAGCGCGTTAGCCAAATATCTGAAATATATGTAAAATTTCCCCCAAAACTGTCGAGACGAACAGAAAAAGTAAGGAACCCGTTTTTTATAGGTTTGAAATTGATCAGCTTCAGAGCGCTCGTGTCAGTCAAGTCAAGAGTGCAGATAACGGCTTAAAATATCAGTCGACAGGGGAGATGTAAACATACTCGTAGGAAAACAACAATATTACTGTCAGGGCTTAAAGACACTTTGTAAAAAAAAAAAAAAAAAACC
>NW_015548364.1:1454-2023 GCF_001515605.1 Sinocyclocheilus anshuiensis
AGGTTTGAAATTGATCGGCTTCAAAGCGCTCGTGTCAAGTCAAGAGTGCCGATAACGGATTTTTAACGGATTAAAATATCAGTCGACAGAGGAGATGTAAACATACTCGTAAGAAAAACAGCAATATTACTGTGTCAGGGCTTAAAGACACTTTGTTACAAAAAACAACATAACGCACACATATTATTACCACCGATGGAATTAAAAATGTTAACCCAACTGGTTGTGTTGTTATAGAAATGACCCAATAAACATAGGAATAACCCAACAAAACGACCCAACGTGTTTAACCCAGATATTGGGTAACTTACAGTAAATAACCCAACGTTTTTTAGTAGCGGCTCCTGACTGTAAATGTAGGTGGGGCAGATTCTGGGTCGTAGCGCTATTTTATAACAAACTCAAGAAAGCTTATAGTCTTTATAGTCTAATCGCAGAACACATGCACACACACTTTCGGCAGAGATCTAATGTCCTTGCGTTATTAAGCCTGTGGGCGGCACCATAATGTTGATTGACAGGCTCGAAGTACACACACACACACACACACACACACACACACACACACA
>NW_015548365.1:0-476 GCF_001515605.1 Sinocyclocheilus anshuiensis
TTCGTAATTTAGTTTATTTTTTCTTGTCTTCACCACCTGGCTATAGTGTTGTAACATGTTGAGAGATTCAAACAAAAAGTAATCAATAAACAGAACAAAATAAAAAATAATAAAGACTGCAAGTGACGTCGCTAGCGGAAGTGCAAGTGTCTGAGAGTGCAAGCCTGAGAATGCACGTCTGAGAGTGCAAGCGCCAGCTGCAGCCAGACCCTTCTCGCGAGCGAGACTCACGCCGGAGTTGGGTTTTTTAACGACCGCGTTTCGACTTCAGCAAATCAGTTTGAGTGAATGCAAACAACGTGATTCCAACATCCAGCCACGCAAAAAAAACGAGCATTTTGCTGAGGGAAGACGTGATCAATAAGGAAAGTCGTATTTACATTTTAAGTAACTTTCAGCGGATTCTTAACCTTGAATATCATTCTTAAAAAACAAAATGACCAATGAAGTGTCAAGCACCCAAAGCAGTACATATT
>NW_015548366.1:0-136 GCF_001515605.1 Sinocyclocheilus anshuiensis
TTCTCCGATCACAAATGCAGACAGTTTTATGTTTACGCGGCGCAACGCAACGCAGTGCCTAAAAAGACAGTATAAGTCATTATAATCAGTAATTATGTCCCCACTGGATGCAACAAATGCCTCGTTTGTAATGGGT
>NW_015548366.1:539-787 GCF_001515605.1 Sinocyclocheilus anshuiensis
TAATTCCCTGATTAAATGTAAGAATTTGACTCAAAAGATAATGGACACTTTTAGAAAAAATGGCTTTATAAAGGTAAAAATGCCCATAAAAGGTAAAAATCAGTTTAAACTTATTGGAAAATATTAATTTCTATCAGTATGAACTGACCACCACACAGAATATGAAGAATATTAAAAACATACAAAAACTTTAGGAGTCAGCTGTCCTTAAGTTACCAGCACAATAACACACTCAGCAAAATATCGTC
>NW_015548367.1:0-357 GCF_001515605.1 Sinocyclocheilus anshuiensis
GGGTTACAATCACCTCTAATCTTCCATATGCACCTAAATGGATGTGCTTAAGTGCTAAGTGCTTCCGAAACCTCCTTCAGGAAGGATGGGGCTTCCGCAATGTTCCTGTTCCAAGTGGAACGGGTACGTTTTCCCAGTGTTATCCAATCTCACTGAGTGGGTAGTGCTATCACACCAGTGACTGGTTTTCTTGTTGCGAGCCCCGGCCTACACCACAAAGGGGCGCAAGCGGCTTGCACAGGACACTGGAAGGGGCAGCATCCATGACTCTTTGGTAGGGATCCCAATTCGTCGGTCACCGACGTGACCGACTGAAAGGGAACGTCTCGGTTACATATGTAACCCTCGTTCCCTGAA
>NW_015548367.1:674-1015 GCF_001515605.1 Sinocyclocheilus anshuiensis
TCAGGGTTACATACGTAACCGAGACATTTTCTGGTCTTTTTGGAAATGTTTGGAAATGCCACCCAGTCAGTTTCCTCAAAGCGCCTGCAATCCAGCAGCTCGGTGTCTTTCTCTCTCTTTTAGCTTTATGATGATCAAATGATGTGCTGTTTTAAAATGAGCAAGGCCTCGTCAGCTCTAGCCAATGATGGGCCGACAGGGGGCTTTACATCTTCAGCTTTAATTTGTGCTGACCTGGCACGGGCCCCTCAACCACGCTTGTTTTCTTACTTTATGGAAAAATCAATACGCTCTCTGACAGAAAACAGCTCCAGAGAAGAAATAAATGGGAACACTGTGGC
>NW_015548368.1:0-190 GCF_001515605.1 Sinocyclocheilus anshuiensis
TTGTATTTCAGTGGATGTATACTGTGGTGTTTTTATAGCAAAAAACTATAACTATAACTAGTGCAATATTTTTCTCTGTAATTACTGTGCAAATATACACTTGTTCTGTGTTTGTCCAACTTGTTCCTCCCTTGTTCCATGTAGTTACAGGGTAAATACAACATTTGCGGGCTGTAAATTAAAGTGGTGC
>NW_015548368.1:473-591 GCF_001515605.1 Sinocyclocheilus anshuiensis
ACAGTGTAAATACAACATTTGCGAGCTGTAGTATTCTGAACCCCGCAAAACACCAGTATTCTGCGAATGAGCTTGCATCAGTGTGGAAAAGCCTGAAGGACATCACCAACTACAAGAC
>NW_015548369.1:0-4890 GCF_001515605.1 Sinocyclocheilus anshuiensis
TAACATTTCATTTCATATGTTAGAAACATATTTCATGTGGGCAAGGTTTAATCTTAACGTCACATAAACCAACTTTCTCTTAAATAGAAAGAAGGTTTTCAGCATCTGTGGGCTTGCATTCTCCTCATTTGCTTAGTTGCACAAATAAAGTGTTACATTTCACAGAGGCACTAAACTAAGCTTCTTGTTCATGTAAGCTCTAACATAACTTTATGAGCATAAAATTCCTGACACGTTAAAATCTGTCTTTCTGCATTGCAAATAACATTTCATTTCACATGTTAGAAACCTCTTTCATGTCGGCAAGCTTTACTCTAAACTTTGCTTTAACCAACATTCTCTTACAGTCAAAGAAGTTTTTCAGCATTTGTGGGCTTGCATTCTCCTCATTTGCTTAGTTGCACTAATAAAATGTTACATTTCCCAGAGGCACTAAACTAAGCTTCTTGTTCATATAAGCGCTAACATAACTTTATGAGCATGAAACTCGTGACACGTTAAAATCTGTCTTTCTGCTTTGCAAATAACATTTCATTTCATATGTTAGAGACATCTTTTATGTGGGCAAGCTTAAATATTAACATTGAATAAACCAACCTTCTCTTACACAGAAAGAAGGTTTTTAGCATATGTGGGCTTGCATTCTCTTGATTTGCTTAGTTGCACCAAGATAGTGTTACTGTTCACAGACGCACTAATCAAAGATTCTTGTGCATAAAAGCACGTACATTACTTCATAAATATAAAATTCTTAACACTTTAAAATCTTTCTTTGTGCATTACAAATACAATTTCTTTTCATATGTTAGAAACATCTTTCATGTGGGCAAGGTTTACTGTAATATTTGCATTAACCAACTTTCTCATACAGTAAAAGAAGGGTTTCAGCATCTGTGGGCTTGCATTCTCCTCATTTGCTTAGTTGCACTAATAAAGTGTTACATTTCACAGAATCACTAAACTAAGATTCTTGTTCATACACTAATAAAGAGTTACATTTCACAGAGGCACTAAACTAAGTTTCTTGTTCATAAAAGCTCAAACATAACTTTATGAGCATGAAATTCCTGACACATTAAAATCTGTCTTTCTCCATTGCAAATAACATTTAATTTCACATGTTATTAACATCTTTCATGTCGGCAAGGTTTAATGTTAACATTGCATAAACCAACTTTCTCTTAAATAGAAAGAAGGTTTTCATCATATGTGGGCTTGCATTGTCCTCATTTGCTTAGTTGGACTAATAAAGAGTTACATTTCACAGAGGCACTAAACTAAGCTTCTTGTTCATATAAGCGCTAACATAACTTTATGAGCATGAAACTCGTGACACGTTAAAATCTGTCTTTCTGCATTGCAAATAACATTTCTTTTCATATGTTACAAACATCTTTCATGTGGGCAAGGTTTAATCTTAACATTGCATAAACCAACCTTCTCTTACACAGAAAGGTTTTCATTGTATGTGGGCTTGCATTCTCCTCATTTGCTTAGTTGCACTAATAAAGTGTTACATTTCACAGAGGCACTAAACTAAGCTCCTGGTTCATATAAGTGCTAACATGACTTTATGAGCATGAAACCCCTGACACTTTAAAATCTGTCTATCTGCATTGCAAATAACATTTTATTTCATATGTCAGAAACATCTTTCATGTGGGCAAGGTTTAATCTTAACATTGCATAAACCAACTTTCTCTTAAATAGAACGGTTTTCATCGTATGTGGGCTGCATTCTCCTCATTTACTTAGTTGCACTAATAAAGTGTTACATTTAACAGAGGCACTAAACTAAGCTTCTTGTTCATATAAGCGCTAACATAACTTCATGAGCATGAAACTCTTGACACGTTAAAATCTGTCTTTCTGCATTGCAAATAACATTTCATTTCATATGTTAGAAACATATTTTATGTGGGCAAGGTTTAATCTTAACATTGGATAAACCAACCTTCTCTTACACAGAAAGAAGCTTTTCAGCATATGTGGGCTTGCATTCTCCTCACTTGCTTAGTTGCACTAATAAAGTGTTACATTTCACAGAGGCACTAAACTAAGCTTCTTGTGCATATAAGCTCTAACATAACTTCATAAGCACAAAACTCCTAACACATTAAAATTTGTCTTTCTGCTTTGCCAATAACATTTCATGTCATATGTTAGAAACATCTTTCATGTGTGCAAGGTTTAATCGTAACATTGCATAAACCAACTTTCTCTTACATAGAAAGAAAGTTTTCAGCATGTGTGGGCTTGCATTCTCCACATTTGCTTAGTTGCACTAATAAAGTGTTACATTTCACAGAGGCACTAAACTAAGCTTCTTGTTCATATAAGCTCTAACATAACTTTATGAGCATGAAACTCCTAACACATTAAAATCAGTCTTTCTCTATTGAAAATGATATTTAATTTCGAATGTTAGAAACATCTTTCATGTCGGCAAGCTTTACTCTAAACTTTGCATTAACCAACTGTTAGAAACATCTTTCATGTCGGCACGCTTTACTCTAAACTTTGCTTTAACCAACTTTCTCTTACAGTGAAAGAAGGTTTTCAGCATATGTGGGCTTGCATTCTCTTTATTTGCTTAGTTGCACCAAGATAGTGTTACTGTTCACAGAAGCACTAATCAAAGATTCTTGTGCATAAAAGCTCGTCCATAACTTTATGAGTATAAAATTCTTAACACTTTAAAATCTGTCTTTCTACATTACAAATAACATTTCCTTTCATATGTTAGAAACATCTTTCATCTGGGCATTCTTTAGTCTTAACATTGGATGAACCAACTTTCTCTTACAGAGAAGGAAGGTTTTCAGTATCCGTGGGCTTGCATTCTCTTCTTTGCTTAGTTGCACTAATAAAGTGTTATATTTCACAGAAAAACTAAACTAAGGTTCTTGCTGATATAAGCTCTAACATAACTTTATGAGCATGAAACTCCTGACACATTAAAATCAGTCTTTCTGCATTGAAAATAATATTTCATTTCGAATGTTAGAAACATCTTTCATGTCGGCAAGCTTTACTCTAAACTTTGCATTAACCAACTCTCTCTTACAGTGAAAGAAGGTTTTCAGCATATATGGGCTTGCATTCTCCTCATTCGCTTAGTTGCACTAATAAAGTGTTACATTTCACAGAGGCACTAAACTAAGCTTCTTGTTCATATAAGCTCTAACATAACTTTATGAGCATGAAATTCCTGACACATTAAATTCAGTCTTTCTGCATCGAAAATACTATTTCATTTCAAATGTTAGAAACATCTTTCATGTCGGCAAGCTTTACTCTAAACTTTGCATTAACCAACTTTCTCTTACAGTGAAAGAAGGTTTTCAGCATTTGTAGGCTTGCATTCTCTTTATTTGCTTAGTTGCACCAAGATAGTGTTACTGTTCACAGAAGCATAATCAAAGATTCTTGTGCATAAAAGCTCGTACATTACTTCATGAGCATAAAATTCTTAACACTTTAAACATAAAAGCTTGTACATAACTTCATGAGTATAAATTCTTATCACTTTAAAATCTGTCTTTCTGCATTACAAATAACATTTCCTTTCACATGTTAGAAACATCTTTCATCTCTGCAAGGTTTACTCTAAAATTTGCATTAACCAACTTTCGCTTACAGTGAAAGAAGATTTTCAGCAGATATGGGCTTGCATTCTCTTCATTTGCTTAGTTGCACCAAGATAGTGTTACTGTTCACAGAAGCACTAAACTAAGCTTCTTTTGCATATAAGCTCTAAGATAACTTTACAAGCACAAAACTCCTAACACATTAAAATTTATCTTCCTGCATTGACAATAACATTTCATTTCATATGTTAGGAACATCTTTCATATGGGCAAGGTTTACTCTCAAATTTGCATTAACCAACTTTCTCTTACAGTGAAAGAAGTTTTTCAGCATCTGTGGGCTTGCATTCTCCTCATTTGCTTAGTTGCACTAATAAAGTGTTACATTTCACAGAGGCACTAAACTAAGCTTCTTGTTCATATAAGCTCTAACATAACTTTATGAGCATGAAACTCCTGACACATTAAAATCAGTCTTTCTGTATTGAAAATATTATTTCATTTCTAATGTTAGAAACATCTGTCATGTCGGCAAGCTTTACTCTAAACTTTGCATTAACCAGCTTTCTCTTACAGTGAAAGAAGGTTTTCAGCATATGTGGGCTTGCATTCTCTTTATTTGCTTAGTTGCACCAAGATAGTCTTACTGTTCACAGAAACACTAATCAAAGATTCTTGTGCATAAAAGCTCGTACATAACTTCATGAGTACAAATTCTTAACACTTTAAAATCTGTCTTTCTACATTACAAATAACATTTCCTTTCATATGTTAGAAACATCTTTCATCTGGGCAAGGATTACTCTAAAATTTGCATTAACCAACCTTCTCTTACAGTGAAAGAAGATTTTCAGCATATATGGGCTTGCATTCTCTTTATTTGCTTAGTTGCACCAAGATAGTGTTACTTGTAGGGATTTCTAAATATGAACGGACACTGATATCAGCCATCACGAGGTTTGCTAATCACCCAGCACATGAGTCCAATATTCTGGGTCGATTTCCTGTCAGCCTTGTCTCATCTACTCAGAGGAGTGATGACGAACTAATCAATTCAGGAGATAACACAGAGATCTTTTGTATCAGGACTGAAAAGCCAGTTCACAACATATAGAAACCCCGATGTCTTGTGACCACCAATGGATAGAACTAGTATATCCAGCAGGAAAAGGATGAGTAAATTAACTGGTGCCCTCAGGCCTGCAAGCACGGGATATACAGCGTGACGCCACATGACTTTTTGACCATCTGCTTACTGCCCTGACTGAAACTCCTTTTGTCACAGACAAAGAAACAGAAC
>NW_015548370.1:0-444 GCF_001515605.1 Sinocyclocheilus anshuiensis
TATCCGGTCTTACTTCATATACCCACTCTAATGCCATAAGGATAGACGTCTTTTTCGCTGCGACGTGCTGCATGTATAGGTTGTTTGCACATGACGTCACTGATGACGTGCGAAATGCAGCTGGAGGGCAGGAAGTGATTTTTCTCCGTAGAAATCACTAGCAGAAACTCGAAATTCCTGTGTTTTGCGTTGTTTATGGATGCTTAAATTGGCCAAACCGAGAAACCACAAGGAGCTTTTATCGTGTACAAAAATGTGTTGTTCATAAGTGGGGAAAAGTCAAGAAATTGATTGAAAAAACGCAGGAAAAAGTGGCTTGTAAACCTGCGTCTGCGGTGGGGAGGAGCGGAGCCGGATAATGCTCGTGTGTGCAAATGATTAATATAAGATATAATAATATATTAAGATATTAATAAAGAAATATATAAATAGATACAGGGTGAC
>NW_015548370.1:1156-1573 GCF_001515605.1 Sinocyclocheilus anshuiensis
GCGCTTTCATTGTATTGCTGTACACCCAACGCGCTTTACAATCATATGAGGGGATCTCTCTTCAACCACCGCGCTATTACAAGAGAAAGGTATTTATAATCACAACATATGTTGGACGTGATCCATATGTTATGAAGAGGAGCGATTTTTAAACTAAATTGAAATACTTGCCTGCCATATGTAGCCGGGGAGGTGGCTAGTAGTATAGGGCGTGGCCATGCAGGTGGGTTGAGTTTTTAAGTGGGCATCGGAAGGAAGGCCTAGAGACGAGTGCATTCTCTTCACACTCCATCACAGTAGGTGGCGGTATGCACCTATGAAGTTGGTTCGCAACCCTCCATAAAACCAAAAGAAGAAGAAGAAGAAGAAGAAGAGGCCTAGAGACTGGGTCCGGTCTTTTTGTGTGGAAGCGCGCTG
>NW_015548371.1:0-325 GCF_001515605.1 Sinocyclocheilus anshuiensis
ACAAAGTGAAGATGTACGAATGTAAGTAAGATATTAATTTTACAGAGTAAACAGCCTTAGAGATTAGCTGGGAGTTTTTGAGAGTGCTTGAATTCGCTGGACTGAAGTGAAAATGTTCTTTGATAGTGTAAACGTTCTTTGCTCTCTTTTTGTACAATGAAAGTGTTATAGGCTAATTAGTAACTTACTATGTTTTTATTAACTTCACATTAAATACAAAGTCAGTCGTATTAAATATATTTAATGGTATGACACCATATCTGGTACTTAAGTAAAAAGACGAATTTTTATGCAAAGTTAATAGATTAATACTATTAGGCTACTT
>NW_015548371.1:401-2574 GCF_001515605.1 Sinocyclocheilus anshuiensis
AGGTGCAAAATGCATTTACTTACACATATTTGAGAATCGAGATATTTCATGATATATTTTGGGAATATTAACAAAAATAAAAAATAAAACCCCTGCTGAATAAAACATTGGACACCATTAGAACATTTTTAATGGTTTTACTGGTTATAATGGGACTTGTATTGGTTTTAAGGGAAACTGTAATGGACCCTGTTGGCCTCTACTGGTAATAGGTTGCCTTCTATTGGTGGCTTGTTAAAACCAATAAATCCTAATGGAATATGTCCCAAAACACACTACAGAAAACCATTTTTAATGGTTTTAATGGTTAAAAATTGATGGTTTGTAATGTTATTTGTTGTGGAAATCATTAAAATTTTCTGTGATGGTTTTATTTTTTATTTTTATTTTTTATTTTTCAGTAGAGACATAAGCCTATATCTGTTTGTGGCTGCTGTGTGTCATATGAAAAGCATGAGAGCCCCCCCCCCTTTATTCGTGCCACCTCAGAAATGATGCCTCTGACACTACAATACAAAATTATTTGTCAAATAAATGAAACATGATGAAACATGAATTTTAGCTGAAATTGTTATAGATTGCATCTAGATTGCAGCGATACATGACATGGTGAAAAATGACTGAATGAATAATAGGCTACTTAAAGTAGTTTAAGATGAATTTTAAAATTGTGCCCCCTAAAAGCACAAGTGGCCCCTGTCTGCCCCCCCCAGTTACTGTGGTCTAGAACTGCCCCTGTCTGCATACACTTGCACCTGTTAGTCGTTTATATTTTATATTTGTTCATGTTGCTTTTGTGCAATAGATGAATAACAATTTATTTGTTTTAGATATTTTATGTTTAGATATTTCTATTTCGCGGGAGTCCCGTGAATAATTTTATTCTCCCGCATCCCGCACACACACAAGTCTCTGCACTCGCCTATCAAGTCTTCTCCCGCGCAGCACTCTGTTGCGTCGGGTCTCGCGGGAGCAGGGGTCTCGCCCATCTTGTCCCGCGCTGCACTCTGTTGCGTTGGGTCTCGCGGGAGCAGGTCTCTAATCCACTGGCAGTGGACTCGACAGTGCGTGAGCTCAGGGGCGCAGATGGGATTTTTTAACTGGGGGGGCAAGCTGTCAGCAGTAGGGATGAAACAATTAACTCAACTCACAATTCGATTCGATTCACGATTTTGATTTCACGATTCGATTCGATTCACGATTTTTTTTTACAAAATCAGATTTAAGACAAATTATAAATTAAATGTGTCCTTTTATAATTGCTTGGACAAAATACTGTACGTTTCTTTGTGAAACTGAAATATAACACAATATTATACTAATATAGCACTTGCATATTATTGCTCTTTTGTTGGTTTTGATTGCTTCTCTTGTCCTCATTAGTTAGTTGCTTTGGATAAAAGCATCTGCTAAATAACAAAATTTAAATATAATGTAAATGTAAATAACAAAACTAAAGTGAAATTTTAAAACAAGCCCCAAATCAAATAAATAAGTAACACAAATAAAATAAATCTCTTTATATAAACAAACTAAGGCTTTGTCTGTGCTCTTTCCTTTTAAAATTAGAGGCAACCACTGCATTTTAATCATGATCCAAACAAAGATGCTGCATACATGCAACACGAGCAGTTTTTAACAACCCTCTACATTGCGAGTAAATCTTACTCTGGGCGACTAAATGATGTCTAATATTAGCCAATTGCTAATAAATTCTCAGATTTTACTCGCCAGTGTGTGAGTTGGAGGTTAAGAATAAGTGTAGCACAGATATATTTTCACTCACACTCTGACTGAGCGCTTCAGAGTTTCTCTCTCCGTCAAGCGATCTGTGCTATTTTTCAGTTCATCTGAATGGATGTGAAACGCACCTGTATTTAACGTACCGTAAACTCTAGTGTGAAGGCGCACGACTCGCCGTCGCTTTGTTTCACACACACAGAGAGAGAGAGAGAGAGAATTGACGCACTACATGTAAACGATATTCTTTGTTGTATTTTGCTGTAAAATTAACGCAGTTCCTACTTGCACATATTTCAGAATCGGAATATCAGATATTTCATAATATAGTGAGCATGTTTGTGAATATTTTGAATAAAAAAGGAAAAAGGAAATAAAAGCGTTGCACGTGTCATACAGAGCTATTGTGGCTGCGTTGTGTCACATGACAAGC
>NW_015548372.1:0-1429 GCF_001515605.1 Sinocyclocheilus anshuiensis
CGACATGAAAAACTAAGCGCCCATATAGCTACAATAAATGTTATAGCCTGTAAGTTGATGAAAGCGTATAATGCAATGCACTTGCTGCCTCAGATGCAGACGTTCTAATGACAGACAAAACACAGATCTCAGTCATTTGGACAGACAAAACACAGATCTCCGTCATTCGCTGGTCAAAAACCTTGCTAACTCCATTTGAGCTGGATTTTCATAAAATGTTAAGTGCAAGTGTCTGATAAAGCCACATAGGCTACCAACTCTGACGACGCAGTGTTTAATTATTATTAAAAAACGCTTTTTCCTTTTCTGTTTGTTTTATATTTCAGTGCTTAGTATACCTCTCTCTTCCCCATTACACAGCTATTAAAATAGGTCAGTTTTGTTTTTTAAATTTAAAAGTGGTAATTTTTTCTTTTTGTTTCTTTATAAAGTTAATTTAGAAATATGTTTGGAACATTTTATGTTTGTTAAATTCAAGTTTGTGTTTTTTAAAGGAACGACCAAGCGGCAGCAGCAGTGAGTTGAGCATTATGCTTGATCAATTTAGCCTTCTCAAACCAACACGACTTGCCTAAAATAAACAGACATAAAACACTTCATGCATTTCACAGTATTAATTTAAACATTTAACCAAGATAAATGAGCGCTGTTAGGCGCATATCCAATCGTTTGCGCGGAGAGTGGAAGCTGAAGCGCGCTTTGGAGGACACGTTTGTGCGGAGAGTGGAAGCTAAAGCGCGCTCTGCAGGACATGCAGACGCCAGCTCGATCACTTGCATTTTTTTATAACAGTGGAAACTAAAAAATACGCCGTAATTTTTGCTCATAAAGGTAAGAGTATACATCATTCGGAACTGCAAAGGGTCTACTTGTATTTGTGTGCACTCACAATATCAACAAAACCTTGTGCTTTTGTACAGCAAGGAAAACAAACAGAATGCTTTAAATTACTATTTTAAAACTAAATAATTCAAATCGAAAACAAAACCTCTTTCATTATGTAATCCCTAAAGATTAATTTCTCTTTAAAGGCACGTCCAATGAGGAGATGGTGAGTCAGGTTGGTCAAGATGAATGTCTCTCTAAAGGCACGTCCAATGAGGAGATGGTGAGTCAGGTTGGTCAAATAAATTTTTGCAACATTGACTCCAAAAACATTGGTTTATTAACAAATAATTAAAATATCCCCTCACAATTTTTTTACGTTTTTGTTTTTTATTTATTTATTTATTTTGTTTGTTTTTTGGGCCGCTGTGCCAAAATTGTGTTTGCATTCAGTAGCCTATACTGCAGCATTTTTGTGCCATGTTTAAAAATAACTAAATAAATAAAATTAATGTCATAATATTTTAAGAATAAAGTTAAAATTAAGATAATAAAATCATGTTATAGTGCGTGAAGTTAATGTGAAAATTCCACATATATGCCT
>NW_015548372.1:1706-4831 GCF_001515605.1 Sinocyclocheilus anshuiensis
CGAAGCTCACTACAAATTAAAGAGCGTAAAAAGACGTTTATTGTTTGTATTTTATCATAAAATTGACAGAAGGTTGAGACTTTGTATTAGCAAAGCACACAGCTGCGATTATTGAGTGGCTTGCGTGCTACAGATAATGAATGGACTTGAACATTTTAAACATCATTGACAAGCATTAGCCTATACCGTAAATAAAACAGCTTGTGAATAGTCACGATTCACGTAACGTTATTTACTTCAGAAAAATCAACAATAGGGCCTAAATTAAGTTAACCAGCGCAAGTAAAAGACCGAAGGCTCATTATACATTCGCCCACCAATTGGATTCCGTCGTTAAGCCAATTTGGTGGTTCCGTACAATAACACTGGCGAAACAGATTTGGCAAACGAGCAGTGCGCATTTGTGTTTGCGATTATCATATTTCCAACGTGTTTTGCCTTGAGTAGGCCTAATGTAACCATCCACAGACATATGTTTAATTTCATGAATGCAAAATCAGAGGCATTAAAGTGCACTCACCGCTCAAAATACCGGTGATTTCGTCAACTCACGAATCCTCTAAAGAACCACTGAAAACGGATTGGAGATGCGTTTACTTTGCCTCATAAGCCTTCTGCATGATATATTTTTTTCAACGGCTTTGAAAAAGCGGTGGGGGCATATTTTACCCGTCCCACCCGCAAATTACGCCTATGATTAATTATTAATTATAAAACTTTGCTTATGTTTTTACTGCAATAATTCCCCACATTGTCTTTTGAAGAACGCATATTGCTGCATAATATTTTGAAGTCGTGCATGGATTCTATTTTCCACGCTTACATACAGTGATGAATGGACTTAAACCATATTTGTACACCGCAAGGGTAAACTGCACATCTGAATTTGGGTTTTATTCTCTCTAGTCCGATCAGGCAAGCACCTAACCCCCGTGAAATGGTTCTGTGAGTGGGCGGAGGGTTTGTTATCGCTGCAAGTATTAAAGCAGGCAAATCTGTCGAGCAAAAGGAATTTAAGTGGATATAATAAATATTTGCTAAAACTCATGTGGTCCTGTGTTGAAAATATATGTAGGCCTACGTTTCTATTGTTCAAAACTATGAACAGAATTACCGCTAGCAACTATAGCTAAGCAAAACAAGCAAAAAGGACATGCACTGACGTATTATATGACAAATCATTACGTAACACTGACATCACAATGTATTATCCCTCATGAACAAATATCACGTCTGATGTTTGAATACGTATGTATTAGTGTACCATTACGACATTCTTCACGAATAAACTTGACGTCTGACGTTTGTATACGTTGGGATATACGTATACAAACGTCAGACGTCATATGTATTCGTGAAGGATGTCGTAATGGTACACTGCCATATACGTATGTAAACGTCAGACGTTATATTTGTTCGTGAGGGATAATACATTGTGATGTCAGTGTTACGTAATGATTTGTCATGATTTTTTCTCTCTCTCTTTAGTTTAACGGTCTTTCTCGGGTAGAAGCCAACAGCTTCATGGCTCTTAGAAATTTTTTAGTACCTATTCTGACTGCCTGCAACTGGCTTCTTCTAACCACACTGATGAAGATTTGAATGTTGTGATAATAAGTTATGTCCAAAATATGCTGCGTTTATAAGAACGATGGCTGACTTAATGCAACTTGAAATCATTAGATTATATGGAAAAAATGTCCTTACAATAGCACAATCAGTGGATGTTGAATGGATGGCTAATAAAACATGTTGATGAATTTAATTCCATTATCTGTAGGTGAAAAATACAGGCCTATTTATAGTCCTAATTTATAGTCCTAAACATGCACTTTTCACTTTGTTTTATGATCTTTCCTGATCATAATGCGTTTTCCAAATGTCTCTTGCAAAGTCATGTCTTCAGAAGTCAACTGATAATTTAAGAAGATATGTCTGTCAGAGGGGTCAGGAATTATAATGATCTGGATTGAATGATTTGTGATTTATCACAAATGGTTTATATGTTTCTTTATTCATTCTAGGGTTGACATTGCACTGTCTGTTAATTTAAACTGAACATTTGCTATAAATGATGCAACAAAACCAAAGCACACAAATAAAAACCAACACTAAAAAATATTTGAAATCCTTTTGTAATTGTTAATTGTTATCAAATGATTACAATTGAAAAAAAAATGTAAAAAGTACAATTGTTTGTGTGTGAACAATTATTCCAGTTTGTCTGTAATTGTTATTAAAATTAAGATCACACCACATTTTATCAATGCTGAAACTTTTTTTTTTTTTCAAAGGTTTCACAAATTTATTCTTGCCACTTTTGATTTATGGCTCCCTAAAGACAAGTTAAACGGTAAATAGCACCAATCTACACAGGAATGCTCATCGAATCTCTTTGGGTTATCAGGAAGCACTTGACTGTTGGCGCTGCATGTCAGACTGGTCAGATCATCAGACAAGAGGAGAAAGAGGAGATGGAGAATATAGAATGTCTTCAACCTGTGATGCAACAAGACAATGATTTTTTCAAAGGTTTCAAAGGTTTCATCTTGCCACTATAACTTAAAGACAAGTTTAAGGGTAAAGAAATTAATAATAATAAAAATTTAATAAATATCAAACATTTTCATTTTTAAACAATTTTGTTATAGCTCCAGCCAGCCATCAGCCAGCAGCAGGCAATCAGATGATGTTACACACAGACTCTCCCAAAATAACACAGGGACAGAACAGCAAAAACTATACAGGGTCATAACATAACTTATGTCTCTATATGCATTTGAATAGTTTTTAAGATTTTAAAGAAACATTTATGACCATTTGCGATTTGTTAATCCAAATGGTTTATATGTTTCTTTATTCATTCTAGGGTTGACATTGCACTGTCTGTTAATTTAAACTGAACATTTGCTATAAATCACCTTTGTGTACATAGTGCTATTTACTTATATTTATAAATATAATTACAGAAATATAAATATTTTATTCATTTTTATGTCTAAGTATATGTATATTCAGTTATAATATGTTCTGTGTAAAGTTATATATACTTTCGAAAATGATAGGCCTGTATAACTTAAAACAAACATTCAATAACATAAATAGATGTTACAATTAATAATTGT
>NW_015548372.1:5293-10613 GCF_001515605.1 Sinocyclocheilus anshuiensis
CCTATGATTAATTATGAATTATAAAACTTTGCTTATGTTTTTACTGCAATAATTCCCCACATTTTCTTTTGAAGAACGCATATTGCTGCATAATATTTTGAAGTCGCGCATGGATTCTATTTTCCACGCTTACATACAGTGATGAATGGACTTAAACCATCTTTGTACACCGCAAGGGTAAACTGCACATCTGAATTTGGGTTTTATTCTCTCTAGTCCGATCAGGCAAGCACTTAACCCCCGTGAAATGGTTCTGTGAGTGGGCGGTGGGTTTGTTATCTCTGCAGTATTAAAGCAGGCAAATCTGTCGAGCAAAAGGAATTTAAGTGGATATAATACATTTTTGCTAAAACTCATGTGGTCCTGTGTTGAAAATATATGTAGGCCTACGTTTCTATTGTTCAAAACTATGAACAGAATTACCGCTAGCAACTATAGCTAAGCAAAACAAGCAAAAAGGACATGCACTGACGTATTATATGACAAATCATTATGTAACACTGAAATCACAATGCATTATCCCTCATGAACAAATATTACGTCTGATGTTTGAATACGTATGTATTAGTGTACCATTACGACATTCTTCACGAATAAACTTGACGTCTGACGTTTGTATACGTTGGGATATACGTATACAAACGTCAGACGTCATATGTATTCGTGAAGGATGTCGTAATGGTACACTGCCATATACGTATGCAAACGTCAGACGTTATATTTGTTCGTGAGGATAATGCATTGCTACGTTGTGTGTGATGTCATGATTTGTCATGATTTTTTTTTCTCTCTTTAGTTTAACGGTCTTTCTCGGGTAGAAACCAACAGCTTCATGGCTCTTAGAAATGTTTTAGCACACTGCCAAAGGACCTGTTCTGACTGCGTGCAGCTGGCTTCTTCCAACCACACTGATGAAGATTTGAATGTTGTGATAAGTTATGTCCAAAATATGCTGCGTTTATAAGAACGATGACTGACTTAATGCAACTTGAAATCATTAGATTATATGGAAAAAATGTCCTCTTACAATAGCAATCAGTGGATGTTGAAGAATTTAATTCCATTATCTGTAGGTGAAAATACAGGCCTATTTATAGTCCTAATTTATAGTCATAAACATGCACTTTTCACTTTGTTTTATGATCTTTCCCGATCATAATGCGTTTTCCAAATGTCTCTTGCAAAGTCATGTCTTCAGAAGTCAACTGATAATTTAAGAAGATATGTCTGTCAGAGGGGTCAGGAATTATAATGATCTGGATTGAATGATTTGTGATTTATCACAAATGGTTTATATGTTTCTTTATTCATTCTAGGGTTGACATTGCACTGTCTGTTAATTTAAACTGAACATTTGCTATAAATCACCTTTGTGTACATAGTGCTATTTACTTATATTTATAAATATAATTACAGAAATATAAATATTTTATTCATTTTTATGTCTAAGTATATGTATATTCAGTTATAATATGTTCTGTGTAAAGTTATATATACTTTCGAAAATGATAGGCCTGTATAACTTAAAACAAACATTCAATAACATGTACAATTGTTTGTGTGTGAACAATTATTCAGTTTGTTTGTAATTGTTATTCAAATTAAGATCACACCACATTTTATCAATGCTGAAACCACTTGCCACTTTTGATTTATGGCTCCCTAAAGACCAGTTTAACGGTACATAGCACCAATCTACACAGGAATGCTCATCGAATCTCTTTGGATTATCAAGAAGCACTTGACTGTTGGTGCTGCATGTCAGACTGGTCAGATCATTAGATAAGAGGAGATGATTTTACAGGAGAATATAGAATGTCTTCAACCTGTGATGCAACAAGACAATGATTTTTTCAAAGGTTTCACAAACTTGTTCTTGCCACTATAACTTAAAGACAAGTTTAAGGGTAAAGAAATTAATAATAATAAAAATTTAATAAATATCAAACATTTTCATTTTTAAACAATTTTGTTATAGCTCCAGCCAGCCATCAGCCAGCAGCAGGCAATCAGATGATGTTACACACAGACTCTCCCAAAATAACACAGGGACAGAACAGCAAAAACTATACAGGGTCATAACATAACTTATATGTCTCTATATGCATTTGAATAGTTACAATTTTTAAGATTTTAAAGAAATATTTATGACCATTTGTGATTTGTTATCACAAATGGTTTATGTTTCTTTATTCATTCTAGGGTTGACATTGCACTATCTGTTAATTTAAACTGAACATTTGCTATAAATCACCTTTGTGTACATAGTGCTATTTACTTATTTATAAATATCATTACAGAAATATAAAATAAAGACATACATTTTTATGTCTAAGTATATGTATTTTCAGTTATAATATGTTCTGTGTGAAGTTATATATACTTTCAAAAATGATAGGCCTATATAACTTAAAACAAACATTCAATAACATAAATAGATGTTACAATTAATAATAGTACAATATGGATTATTAGCATTTACTTAATATGACATTTATTTAACATTTATTAATTTACTATAGCACAGTATATATAAGTAAAGCAATGCTAAAAAAAAGGAATGTGTGGGTAAATCTGGACTTAAATCTGCTTTAAAAAATATTACATGTTTGAACACGGCTAGAATGTGTGCGTTGAGAAACACGTTCAAATTTGTCGTCTTAATGCGGTCAAACTGTGCGTCTTTACACGTACCAAATAAACGCGGCAAAAACTGATGCCTTAACACGGCCAAAACGTGCGTGTCTACACGTACAAAAGAAACGTGTTCAAAATTGCCGCGTTAACGCGGGCAAATTGTGCGTGTTGACACGGTCACATTTCACGCGTTCTGTTTAAAGACTTTTGGCTCCATCCGCCTTCCATAGGTATGTACGTGTGTGTGGTATGTACGTGTGTGTGGTATGTACGTGTGTGGTATGTACGTGTGTGGTATGTACGTGTGTAGTGTTGTCAAAAGACCCGGTATTTCGGTACCAAGTCGGTACTAAGAAAATGAAAACGTTACAGTACCAGGTTTTTTGAAGTACCGGTGGTACCGAGTACCCGGTCAACCCGGTTCTTGATGCGCTATCAGAAAGCTATCCTCTTCCAGTGTTGCCAAGTCCGCAGTTTTCCAGCGGAATTGCCTTAACGCGGCCAAAACGTGCGTGTCTACACGTACAAAAGAAACGCGTTCAAAATTGCCGTGTTAATGCGGGCAAACTGTGCGTGTTGACACGGTCGCATTTCACGCGTTCCGTTTAAAGACTTATGGCCCCGCCCGCCTTCCATATTTACGTGACGTCTGCGTGACGTCTACGTCACGTCTACGCCTCGTCTGCGTCTTAAAATGAATAGATTAAATAGCAAAAAAAATGTTGCATGTTGCAGCGTCATATTAAAGATCCCGCCCGAACGCCATAGGGGACAGAGAATGATGTGCAGCATGCAGGTAAAACAGAGAACAAGACGGAGCAAAATCAAATAGCAAGCCATTAATATAGGAGGACACATATAGGATCTTGATAAGACAGGACAGGACACATGTATGAGCAGACAGTACAAAATAATCTCTCAACGAAACAAAGCACACTATAGCAGAAAAATGAAAGGAAAGAAGAAACAATCAGCTGAGCGCAGCCAATAGAAAAAAAGAGCAAAAGTTAGAAAAGAGAGACAAAGATCAAACCTGACTCCTGACAGAAACATCACATTAGCGTAGTCTTTTCAGTCTTTTGATACTTTTATTTTAAACAGTTAAATGGTTATTTTAAACATCTATCAAATCTTAAGTAAATTTTGTACGAGTTATTTTTATTTTATTTTAGGTCCTTATTATAACAGGATAGTACAGATATGAAAGAAAAAGATGAGGTCCAATGAACCATCTTGTAAATGTGGGGCAACTGATCGCTGTAAAATTAAATGTCAAACTTAGTGTCATGTCAATATCAGCTGTACAGAACATTAAAGCAATATTAAAAATCTCACACTTGGGTTTTTAGTTTGGATTAATTTAGTGTATATTAAAAACATTGATTTGCACTTAACTGTAGCCTTGAGACTTTGAGGGAAGAAAAAAAAAGTACTTAACCAGGGCTGGACAATAATAATAAAATACCTGTCTTGGAGCATATCCTCGAAAACAGTCAGTTATATCATAATTGAAAGTAAAAAGTTGAGAAAAATCGTATATGTATCAATATATTGGACACATGCACATCTAAAGTGACCTCACTGCTGTGAGTGTACTTAATGTTAATACCAAAAAAAAAAAACACTCATTGCTCTTGACTGATTAACTTTTGTAGCTTTAACAATGATTCATCTATATTTAATTTATACAGTGAAGAATATGCAATATTATTACATTTGTTTATTCAATTTCTGTACCTGATCACCTACAAACTGTTCTATGTATTTATTGTGCTATTGTTTGTAATTTGTTCATTTGTTTCCCTTATATTTCCCTTATATTTAACTAATCTAAATGTTTGCCATAAATTTATTTATGAGAATACAAGATAAGGATCAAAACAACAATAAAAACAGCTATTTTATTTTTGTGGCAGGGCCAGTGAAAATGTTGGCTGGGCAAGAAAAAAGTAATATATTATACATACATATTGTCAGTAATATAATACATTGTCAAAATACTCACATTAGCCTTTCTCCTAACCAGACCTGGTGCATGTTTAAGGGTCTCTGCAATCTGGCTTTCAGCATCCATGCTAGTAGACCCAGGTTGTGATTTCATTATTGCCCCTAAATGGTTTAAGTAAAGTTTTTAGAGAAGAACAAGTATACTTTACATTTGAACAAACAGGTATTCATCCCATTTGTATTGCCAATAATGTAGAATTCTGTCACTATAATGCAAATCAAAGATAATTGAAAATACAATAGAATATACAATAAAATAAATGCAAATACTGTTGATTTTTTTATACTTATTAGAACTCGATAAACAGAGAGTTCTTCAAGTCTCCTCTTCCCCTTCCTTCCTTTGAGGCTAAACTGTGACCAAACTTCTGAGGAAGTGATTTTTCTCATGATTCGCCGCACTGTCTCTCCATAGTTTGGTCCTCCAATTGTAGAAAGGTATTTAATCTGAATTTAATTTAAATGGAATTGTCAAATCCTATGCATACACACAGAACAGTTCAGCTGCAAATAAGAATGTCAAATTCTAAACCGTTTTTCTTTGGAGCTCTTCGTCCACCCTCAGCTTATCCTCCAAGGAGAGCAAGTCAGGTAACTGACCAATAGATGGGATAGGGTTCTCTATCTATAGTATCTATCTATCTATCTATCTATCTATATATATATATATATATAT
>NW_015548372.1:10694-11224 GCF_001515605.1 Sinocyclocheilus anshuiensis
TTTACTCTACTCACACTACATTTTTTGGAAGGTAATGGTACTTTTACTTGAGTATATTTTTTCAGTACTCTTTCCACCACTGGTTATATTTAACCCAGCATTTTTTAGAGTGTAACATTTAATAAATAAAGGTAAACCTTGGTAAATGGCAAAGTTTTGGAATTAAACATTTTGTCATTGGTAAAACAATTTAAATAATATACAATTATTACCTAACTGTCGTGAATCATTTTTAAAGGTAATCAGTGAATACTGTTCTTGGTTGTTGCTCATTGTGCAGCATTGTCTTTCCACATCTTAGTCCAATGAGTTCTTTGCTTGGGAGCTTTCATGTCTGCACCTGTAAAGAGCAAATAATGCACAAGTATCTACTACTAAAGGTCTAACTCAGTGGTTCTCAACCCGCGGCCCACCATGCTGAACACAATTTTAAAAATTTATGTTAAAAATTACTTTCAGTTTTACAATTCATTTTAGTTTTTACATTAATTAAAAAATGTACTAAATAAATATAAGCTATAGCCTAATGT
>NW_015548372.1:12161-24528 GCF_001515605.1 Sinocyclocheilus anshuiensis
AATATAAAAATAAGGAGAAGCCTAAAACAGGCCCGAGGCCCGGCCCGCGTCTGAACTATGACGTGAAAATTGTCCTGAAGCCCAGCCCGAGGGGCGTAAAAAAGTCGGAGCCCGTCGGGCTCGGGCCCGGGCTGAAATGCAGGGTTCTAGCTCTGATCTAGCACACAGAAAACGATTTGACTGAACATTTATCAGAAGAGATGAAAGAAAGATAGTGGTCATCTACGCAATTCGGAAAAAGAGGCGGCTTTTCTGCATTAGGTATGTTTATTTTTTTATTTTATTTTTTATTTTTTTACTCTTTGTACAGCAGTTATTGTTCATTCTAAATGTATTTTTAATGTAGAATATATGTGTTACCAGGTTGGTTTGTATTGCTGACGTAATATCCCAGATAGCAAAATGACTCCGGAGCGGATCCGCCCCGGAGACACCACAAGCTCCGGAACGGATCCGCAAAACAGGTCCGTATCGGAGTCCACTTGCACAGCGCAACGGATCCGGAACAGATAAGGATCCCTACCCGGATCCGCTAATAAAGGTTCATCCGGCCCGGATCCGATCCGGACCCGTTCATGAAGTAGCTCATCCGGCCCGGATCCGATCCGGACCCGTTGATAAAGAAACGGATCCGAACCGGATCCGATCAGGACCCGCTGGTTAAGTAACTCATCCGGCCCGGATCCAATCTGGACCCGTTCATTTAGTGGGTCTATACCTTATTTAAAATGGGTAATCTGGCCAAAACTAGAAATGGAAATACCTAAAATAGAGCCAACAAACATTATATAGACTAGAATCCGATCTGGACCCGTTCATTTAGTGGGTCTATACTGTAGTGTTTCTCGACGTCATCACATCTTTCACATACATGTTGTAGAGACGATAGCAGACAGGAATACTGGAACACTAACAATCTTTTATTTTTGCCGCATTACTTGTGGTTGCATACTATCATATGCCCTACATGGGAGGGGCGTCGCGTCCTGTGTCGTCACAGGTCAAACCAAATACATTACATCACTTTCTTTTTTTTTTTTTTACTTTGCAACTTGTTACACACAACAGTAACTTTTGTTTGTTATGATAACATAACATTAATATATTTAACCCTTGAGTATTGTAGAAAGTTTGTTGTAAACTCCATCTCTGAATAATATGAACACTTTATGTTGAAAGAAAAAGTCAGAACAGTCCTTGTTTTCTAAACAGTCTGAAACACCTGCTTTGAACGATCCATGCAACTATGTAGTTACACCACACAGTCTACCTAAACATAATCAGAGAGGTAGGCAGGAGGCCTATGGTTATGTCTAACAGGATATCGCCGAGGGACCGTGCATGAGTCAGTTTCTTCTGTCTCATTTTCAAATCCTAGCTCAAACAAAAGATCTGGTGTCTCCTGGTTAAGTCTCTTAAAGAATGAACTGTTCCTTGTAATGGAGTGTCCATGCCCTTCTGCAGTCACCATTGTGCCTTTTACTTTGGTGACTGTGAGTGGCTTTGTGTTGTATGGTGTCGTTAGTTTGTTCCGCTTTTGTTGCCGACACAACACTATGTCACCAGGTTTGATGTTGATGTGTGTGGCATGTCTTCGGGTGTCAGAAAAGGCTTTCATTTTATCCTTTGCCTTTTTGTCTTTTTCGCGGATGTCATCATCAGCATCGGTGGTACTCGGAGTAGCTATGGGAATTTTTGTACGCATCTTCCTTTTAAAGATCAACTCAGCAGGTGAAGTTCCCGTTGTGCAGTGAGGTGAGGATCTGTACTCACGAAGGAAGACATTTAACTGTTGTTTCCATGGGATACCTTGAGTGTGTGCAGTTCGTATGGCTTTCCCCAATGTGCGCATAAACCGCTCTGCTGTAGCATTTGCTTGTGGCCAGAGGGGAGTTATTTTTCTATGACGGAACCCAAGGTAGTCAGCAAACTGTGTGAACGCACTGCTGTTGAAGGGAGGGCCATTGTCAGTTTTAAGCACACTGGGAATTCCGAACATAGAGAAAACATCATCAAGAATTGGTATTACCAGGGAAGTCGTGGCCTAATGGTTAGAGAGTCGGACTCGTAACCCAAGGTTGCGCCCAACTGCTCCCCGGGCGCCACAGCAAAAAATGGCTGCCCACTGCTCCGGGTGTGTGTTCACGGTGTGTGTGTGTGTGTGTGTGTGTTCACTGCTGTGTGTGTACACTTTGGATGGGTTAAATGCAGAGCACTAATTCCGAGAATGGGTCACCATACTTGGCCACATGTCACTTCACTTACCGCAGTTGTTGAAGTAGTGTGAAGAATTTTAACAACAGGACACCTTGTGTAGTCATCTATAATGACCAACAGATACTCCCCGGTTGGTAATGGTCCATAGAAATCTGCACTCAGATTGTGCCATGGTGCTTCTGGCAATTGAGACATTCGAAGCGGCTCAACATGAGTGACGGGGTTGTTTGCGTGACAAACAATACAATTTGTGATCATGGCCTCGACTCTTCGATCAATATTGGGAAACCACACCTTCTCTCTCAGAAGACTTTTCGTTTTAGCGACGCCTTGATGGCTCTCGTGGGCAAGCTATAATACTCTTTGTTCTAGAGTGGAGGGTACGACTATTCTGAAACCTCTGAGTATGAGATCATCCTCCGATGACACTGTGAGCTCAGAACGGACATTTCTGTAATGTCTTAGGGTGTCTGCGAAAAGTGGGTCACATGCATTTATGTGCCATGAGTTGTCTCTTATGTGTGAGCAGACCTGCTGAAGAACAGGATCTTTTTTTGTCTCTGTTTTTATCTCGTCTAGTGTCATGGCCTTTGGTGTTGCCTGCAGAGCCATGAAATTAACGTACTCCTCTGCTACTTTAGATGCCCTCGTCTTGTGTTCTGTCTCGAATGAGACAGGGTGTCTGGACATGAAGTCAGCAGGATTGTCAGTCCCTTTTCTGTACTCAATTCTGAACTGGTACGGCTGGAGTCTGAGGCCCCACCTTTCAATTCGGGCTGGTGGCTTCGATCTTGGATTATTCCATATCAGTTCTAGGGGCTTGTGGTCGGTAACTAGAGTAAAAGAATGGCCATAAAGGTACAAGTGAAAATGTTCACAGCTCCATACAATGGCTAGAGCTTCGCGTTCAGTTTGTGAGTATCGTTTTTCAACATCACTGAGTGCACGACTGGCGTATGCAATGATGCATTTTTCTCCATTGTGCCTTTGTGACAAAATAGCACCGAGGCCTACCGGGCTAGCATCGACAACGAGTTCAGTGTCCTTTGAGGGATCAAAGTAGGACATAGTGGTGGCACTGGCTAAAGCATCTTTGAGCTGCTGAAGAGCTTGCTTGTGTGTATCACACCATTGCCATGGTGTGCCTTTTTTAGTCAGTTCACGAAGAGGTGCACTGATCGTTGAAAAGTCCTGTATAAACCGTGAACAGTAGTTTGCCATTCCGAGTAGGCTTCGGATCTCCCCAGGATCTTTGGGCTCACTGGCTTGCAGTATGGCTGCAACCTTTTTGGGATCTGCTAAGATACCACTAGCAGAAAAGATAAATCCGTAAAACTCCAGTCTGTGCTTGTTAAACTCACACTTTTCACGACTGAGTGTAAGACCACTGTCCTTTAGTCTTTGAAAGAAAGCTCGGAGAGCTTCATCATGTGCCCTTTGTGAGACGCCGTATACAATGATATCATCACTGAGGTTTTTTATTTCTTATGCCTTGCAGTGTTTGTGCTATGGCATTCTGGAACACCTCCGCTGCAGAAGGTATGCCAAAATGTAGGCGTTTGTATCTCATTAGTCCCAGGTGTGTGGTGAATGTAGTAATGTATCGGCTGTCTGGGTGAAGTTCTAGCTGATGGTAACCTGCTCTGAGATCAAGTTTTGAGAAGACTTTTGCACCATTCAGCTCTTGTATGACATCATCAATAGTGGGTGTTATATGACGCTCACGTTGTATGGCTGTATTGGCCTGGCGCATGTCAACACATATCCTGACTTTATCAGGATCTTTTGGTTTTGGTGGAGTTACAATTGGAGAAATCCATGGCGTTGGACCCGTTATTGTTTCTATTAAAATTTTGTAACTTTCTGTCGAATATGAAATGGCACTCGTCTATGTGGCTGACATGTAGGTTGGACATCACTATTGATATGCAGCTTCACTTGGAAGTTTTTCAGTTTGCCTATTCCTTTGAACAGTTCTGGATAGCTTTCAACAAGTTCATCAGCTACTGTGCGGATGGTGTTTGTATAATTAACAGCACTGGTGATATTTATCAGTCCAAGCTCTTGTGCTGTTCCATAGCTCAGAAGGGTGTGTCCATCATTCTGAAGAACATAGAACTTGGTCTCTGTAGTGCTATGTGATGCTTGTATATTGCACTGGAATACACCAACAATAGGCAGAGCAGTGTCAGAGCCATACGCAAAGATCTTAATTGTCGCTGCTCTGAGCTGTGGCTTGGGTGTGAGCATGTTGAACACTGCTTTGCTGATAATATTTACAGCTGTTCCGGAATCAATCAGAGCTGTAACTTTGGTGCCGTTTATTTCAATTTGTGTCTGAGGCTGTTGCTGGCATGTATTGCTGTTCAAAACAAACACATAAGCATCCTCACTGCTCGATGAATCATCTTGTGTGTGGCTGGTGCATGCTGTAGCGACTTGCTTGACCCTTTGTGGTTTGTTGCGTTGTTTATGATGGGGAGGGTCATTATGCTTAACTTGCAGAGTGAGTTTCTTAATGCTGGAACGACACACTTTTGCATAGTGATTCAACTTTCCGCATGCTCTGCATTCTTTTCCTTTAGCCGGACAATCACCTTGATGTGGATATTTTCCTCCACAATTTCTACACTGAGTGTTAGACGTCCTTCTGCTGGTGGTTTTTAATTCACTCTGCTGCTTATGATTGTAATGTAATGCGTTGACAGCACCCGCTGCATTTTGTTCAATCCCCACTGCTTGTTATTCAGAGATTTCTAGTGTTCTGCCATGATCAAGCAAAGCCTTTAGTGTCAAGTCTGGTTCTCTGAGTGCTTTTCTACGCAGCCTGGACGAAGTACAGCTTTGTATCAACTGTGCCTTTATCTCACAGTCAACATCGGCAAACTCACAGTCTTTTGCAAGCATTCTGAGTCTAGTTTGATACGTATCTAGTTTTTCTCCAGGTTGCTGTACAGCCTTTCTGAATTGATAGACAAGGTACTGTGTATTCTTTTTAGGAGAAAAATAGCCATTTAGTTTTGTTTTTGTTTCTGCATAGCCATCTTCGTCTGCTGCAAACGTGTCATAGATGTCATGCACGCGTTCACCAGCGAGGTGCAGCAACAGCGCTTTCTGTCTAGCATCGCCGGTATGTTCATAGCAACAAGAAAGTTGGGCCCCGGGGCTATGACTTACTGCAGGGCCCCCCGTCACAATAATGATATAGCTTAAAATCAGATTTTTATCCAATCAAAGTTTCATAATTCTTGTTACCAATTCCAATATAAAAAAAATAAATAAATACTAGCCTATGTAAAAACAAACTTACTGAAGACAAGTAAACAGTCATGAATTACAACAGAACAAAGAAATTGACCTACTAACACTTAAAGCACTGAATAAGAAATATATTGTATAAAATAAATAGACTACAAATAGACTGAATAGTCTTCACTGTGTCAATTCAATATACATTATTTTACAAAAGTGATTCGGTCAAGGACAGTGAGGGATTTTCTTTCTAATGTATAATTTACATTATTGACACAAATGGCAACAGCAGCTATATTAGGCTGCTTTGGAGGAATAGTTCACCCAAAAATTAAAGTTATGGTGTTGTTGTTCTAAACCTGTATGAGTTTCCTTCTGCTGTTGAATGCAAACGCTTATATTTGGAACAATAGCCTACTGGTAACCAAACAGTTTCTGTGCCCCCATGACTTCCATAGTATAAAAAAAAACACTATTGGAGTCAACAGGGACCAGAAACTTTCTGGTGGTTAACTTACGAATATTCTTCAAAATATTATTTTATTTATGTTGAGGAGTACAAAGAAATTCATACAGGTTCAGAACAACTTGAAACTGAGTAAATGATGACATTATTTTAAGTTTTGAGGTCGGAGACAGGCATTTTGACACACAACTATGTGTGTTCGAACGTTTAAACACAAGGCGCGAAAAATAACTCCAGTCAGGCGCTGTACGAGCAAGTGCGCTCGCGCGTATCCGCGCGCATTTGCCAAAGTGAATTTTGCCCCACTGCTAAATGTCCCTGAACAGTTAAATTAGTTTTTAAACCACAATGCTTAAAATGCGTTTAAATGAAAAGCTTACATCATGACGCGCAAAATTAATTTATCAACCCATAAGCGAATACACTAGCCCTATAGAGTTTGTTCAAACACAAAAAGCACTATACATCTATCAATTTAATAATCAAACGAACCTAAAATCTGTGGGGATGATGACGCTGTGTTTTTATCTGCTCCATATCTCCGGTCCATTTGGTTCCACAACTCCCACTCCATCATCAACTTTAGTAATATAAACTAGCTGTGGATTTTAGTGACTAACTCATGTTTTCCCCTCTCTCTTCATTTTTTTCTCTCACTATTTTGTTTTTTAGAATAGCTGACATTTTTACTTATCGAAGATTGTTCTTTGCATGACCGTTTCTAGATTACACCAGAATGAAGTGAAGAGAGGTGAATGCAGACATTAGGCGCAGCGATCACCTGATAGATAGGCTACGTGCACAGTTCGTTCAAAAGTCAAATATATAATAAATGCATTTGATTGTTAAAACAAATTCAAATGTCACGTTTTAATCTCTAATGGTAATGCATGGAATTTACGGAAAACTCCACTAAATATTAGCGCTAAAAAGTGAGGGGCGTGGTGGTGCTTTGGCGATCGGCGCTACCGATGTCCGTCAATCTACTCCACAGCCAATCACGGGCCCCCTCCTGGCTCGGGCCCCGGGGCTTCAGCCCCGCCTAGCCCAATGGTTAATGCGGCCCTAGTTACACAACATGCGTTCTCTTTCTCAACTATTTAACGTTCCGAAACTGACTGCTACTCGCCAAGACGGGCATTTTGACATAATTTTGTATGTATTTGAACGTTTTAGCGCAGTTAGCCACTCATTTTGGTATTTGTGGCTCACAAGCTGTTTATATTTGTCGAAATATAAATGAAAATAGACTTGAACTAATACTCTAGAACCAAATTTAAATGAAAAAAAAAAGTTTATTCTCGCCTGCAGTTATTCCTAAAGAGGGGTGAAAAATTACCTAACATTACATATACGATTAAAAGCCGGATCCCATCCAAATAGGCCTATTATTAACATGTTACTCAAATCTATGATAACGCTAATAATGCTAAAGAGCTAACCTTAACTGGACAATCCACAACGCAATTTCAAAAAGTAAAAACTACAACAAAGCAATTAACAACTTTATTAATGTTAATGTTACTGGCAACTGTACAAATAAAGCATATTTTAAAAGTATTCTTACCGAGTTCAGTCTTCTTCAACCTGGCCGGCCGCAGCTTCTCCACTCTGAGGAGGATTTCTGAGACGGCACCGGTTAAAAAACAAAAAACAAAAAAAAAGCGCGTCCAGATTGCTAATCCGTGCCGTGTCCATAATGAGTCCGCTAACTGACAGCGCGCTGTCCGGAGGCGGGGCATATTCTGGGCGAATGACCGAACAGAGTCTGACAGTACAGCGGAGCTGCCGACTTGAGGGTATAACTGAATGCACCAAACTGAATTTTGAATATTAAAGCACATGTGGTTTGAAAGATTATTTACGTATTATTATTTACCCATTTAATTCGAGCACATTAAGTGGCTGTGTCCAGTATAATTGAAATTTAAAGTGTGTATCATCCTAATTAAAGAGATAGTTTACCCACAAATGAAAATCATTGACTCCCTTTATGTCGTCTACACGTGACAAACCTGTTGGTTTTGATTACCTGCATTCTTCAAAGTATCTTCTTTTCAGTTCTGCAGAAAAACAAAAGTCAGGGGTTTGAAGAAAAAAAAAAGAGGGGGAATTGATGTAATAATGTAAATGATAACAGAATTCTGGGTTAACTATACTTTTAAGTAAATTAGTAGAAACACTTCTCACTAGTCATCACTGTGCAGAAAAATAACAGTGAATGCCACAATAAAATGCTTGAAAAATACACATTCAGTAGATCCATAGCTTCCTGTTGGTCAGTTTGTCTCTTAGCTAAGATTCCCCCCAATTGTTGCAGAAAACATTACATTCTGTATAATCATGGTCAGTGCAGAAATGTAGGCTACTTGAACGTACTTTCTCATGGACTCTAACTGCTTGCTAGTCCAGTCAGAGTAGTATAATAAAGATGACGTCTACTGTCTGACTCCAAGCACTGCCGGTGTTCACAGCTGTCTGAGGAAATTCTGCCATTTCTTCTGCCATGACACTTCTCTCGGTTACTACAAAACATAGTTAAAAGACATTTGTGGCACATTTAAGATAAATACGTAGTTATTCCTGTATGTTTCTACATGCTAAGTGAAGCAGCAACTAAAGTAGCAACAAAACTGTGATTCTGTCCAGCATTTTGTGTGTATTATTAACCTATTGGAGCTGTTTATTAGTGCTTATAATGCACATTGTAGCGTCTGGACCAATCAAACACACAATTTTTCATTTGATTTTACAAATAAGTTATTCATTAGATTAACAAATCGTCACAGACGCCTCACCCAATAAACTGGGTGCCAGGATGTCTGCGAACGACACCAGGCCCCCCTGGTCACCATGGCAACCAATGCTGATATCACTGGTTTTATGGCCCAAAGGAATGTGAGTAGAGAAAATCACTACCTTTTCCATAGGAAGAGACACAATGCACAGTAGAAATGGACTCTTCTCTAATTAATTCATAGGAAAACCTTTCTTTGAATGAACACACATATCCTTCAGATCATCGTGTATGTTGTCTTTGAGATTTTATACTGTTTTATGCAGGCTTGTGATGGAAACACTCATTCCTGTCATCCTACATATATGTAACCCTACCATGTTTGACTTGCTAACTAAAATACTAAAATGTAAAAACGCATATATGCTCATGAGAAAAATTTTATCAAAAGAATCCCATACCCTCTTAAGACCTGGCAAAACATTTTAGGAAACAATTTGTATTTTTTGATGTCATTACATTGTTTAGAGCATTAAAAAAATTTAAAATATGAAACTCATAAAAAAGAGCAATGATATCATTGATATCATGAAACAAACTGATACATTTTTTGACATTGTTCTTTGGAGAGGAACTCCATCTTTGAGTGGATCTGAATCTCTCAGTTGAATCTGCTGGTTTTGAAGATGAACTTTATTCACTATGAAATCTTTAGATAATGTTTCTTTGTCATGTCACTTGTAATGTCTGGTTAGGACAGATTTATCCAGATGATATTTTATTGCTTGATGCATTATTGTGTTGCATTTGGTGAGAACGCAGCATCAGACCTGAAAGTCCTGGATCTGAAGATAATTTACTTACTGTTGTAGCGAATCAGCTCAAAGGGGAAATATGAATAATTAATCATAACTAGTTATAATTAATTATAAATATTTAGATCCGCTGTAAGTATTTACTTGACCTCTTGGGGTCAAGTAAATGGCTCGCTGAAGTAAAAGTCTTTTCACACTCAAAGCACATGTACTCTCTCACAGCAGTATGTATTTTCTGATGGTCTTTCAAACTTTGTAAACATGAAAAACTCTTTCCACACAAATAACATGAATGTGGCTTCTGCTTTGTATGAACTCTCAGGTGATTCTTCAGGTCTGAAGCCCTCAAAAACGTTTTGCCGCACTGATCACATGTGTACAGTTTCTCTCTAGTGTGGATGATCATGTGATTCTTAAGAGTTGATGATTGAGTGAAACTCTTCCCGCACTGATCACAAGTGAACGGTTTCTCTCCAGTGTGAATTCTCATGTGAACATCAAGCCTTGTTTTGCGTGAGAAACTCTTTCCACACTGAGTGCAGGTGAAAGATTTCTTGGTTCTTTTCTTTAAATCTTTCTGTTTGCTTTGAGAGCAACTCAAAGGTTTTTCTCCAGTTTTAACATGATTTTTCTCCTCAACTTCACTTGATTCTTCATTCTCCTAATTTTCTTCATTTAACTCTGAAATAAAAGTAAAAATGGTTTATTTTCAGTTAATTGTAAAAGGAGACAAAAATGAACCCTGATGTAAACATATATATATATATATATATCTCTTTTTGATGAATTTTTATAAATTATGTCTCTCTGAAACTTTAACTATTTGTAAGTATTATAGGCACAAATCCCATGTTTCTACAGGGAGAACTATTAAATATGTTTGATCAACAACAAAATTATCTAACATACATGAATTTTATTTAAAAAAAGTACACATAATATTGTAATGCATTACTTTTAAAAGTAACTTTCCCCAGCACTGGTCTTCACTTGTAAACTGATGGGAATGTTCCAGCATTTATTGTTGAACTGTTGAAGGCGTGATTGTTGTGGGAGGAGCTTCACTGGGCATGAATTTCTGTGTGGAAGAAGCAGAATTGCTCAATTTACAGATTTAAACATTTATGTAAGTGAAGCAAATGTCCTCCAAATTTTATATTTGAAGAGACCAGAGCCTTACAAATACAAAGTGTTGTCTCTTTGTAGATCATTATATTACTATATTAAAAGTAACAGCATCAACACAAAGAGCACATGAATTTAAAATGCTCATTCAGTAACACTGCAATATGTGCTAATTCACACAATCTGTGCATTTCTGTTTTGTGTCTTTCTATAGTTAAAATTTCTATCCATATTTTATTTTTCATTCTGCCCCAGTATTAACATATAAGAAGATATCTGTCTAGAAATATAGAACAGAATACAATGTAAATTCATACAAATATAAATAACAGTAAGAATAAAAATGAAAAATCAAAGTATAAACACAGACATTTGATGACACCCATCTTCGTTAACAATTAGAGTCAAATAACTACACTAACGCACATCTAAATATAGTTCAGAGCAAATAAAGTAATTAAATTAACATGCTTTAGTTTTATGTGCAGTAATTGACAGTGATCATAAAATCTTCTTTAAATACAAAAGAGTACATCAAAGCACAAATGTAATGTTTCCAATGTATTACCTCTTCATGTCTCTGTAGATTTAAAATAGCACACATAATACAGACTAATTATATGAAGTATTTAGCAGTATCTGTTCTTAATTTTAACCATGTAAAATAACTATAACAAATGTAATCTGCGAAAGATATATCTTAAAAGAGGATCGACGTTATAAAAAATAGCAGCAGCAAAATTGATAACGGTTCGCATCCATTCCTCTCACAGAGCAGGACACAGTAACAGCAACAGTATCACTCCAAACATCGAAACAACCATTCACACGAACACACAAACACAAAACCACTCAGGTGAATTTAACATGTTTTCCTCACAGCATTAGAGCATCAGTGTTTAAGCCGACAAACAGTGTACTCGATGATAACACGGCAGAAGACCGTGAGCCGCTCACCTCTCCTCAGGAGACTCGACGCGGAGTGAACGCGCGGTAGTGATGACGTCATCGCCGCGAGGCGGGATCAACGGCAGATCTTCTTCTTCTTCTTCTTTCTTTTACTGGCAACCACACTTAACAGTGCATTACTGCCATCATCAGGTAGCTTGGATCAGAAACATTTCCTCTATCTCTTAAAGGGGTCATATGATGCGATTTCAAGTTTTCCTTTCTCTTTGGAGTGTTACAAGCTCTTGGTGCATAAAGAAGATCTGTAAAGTTGCAAAGACTAAAGTCTCAAATCCAAAGAGATATTCTTTATAAAAGTTAAGAGTCAACCACGCCCTCCTAAAACGGCTCGTTCTAACACGCCCCCACATATCTACGTCACGATGTGGAAATATTTGCATAATGCGCCCAAATGTGCACGCAAAGAAAGAAGGCGTGGTTTCAGTAATGCAGTTAGTGTTGAAGCAGCATGTCAGGGAGACGCTGTGTGTTTCAGTGCGAAAGCAAAAGCACTTTATTTGGCCTTCCGGAAGTAGATGCATTTAGGAATCATTGGTTAAGATTTATTTACAACAGAACAGCACAACCCAGATGTTCGAATTTGTGCAACGCATTTTATGGACGAGTTTTTTGAACCTAGAAGAGTACAAGGCAGGCTGTGCACAAAGGCTATTTAAAAAAAAAAAAAAAAAAAAAGGTCAATTCCGACTTTGCTATGACAATCTGGCGCTTCTGAATCAGCGACTGTAAGTATGTTTTGTTATTAGTTTAAGTATTTGCTATTGACTGTTCAAATGCGGAGTTTTG
>NW_015548372.1:33416-38148 GCF_001515605.1 Sinocyclocheilus anshuiensis
GTAGCTTGGATCAGAAACATTTCCTCTATCTCTTAACATTTTCTAACCCCCCCATTACAAAGAAAAAGAAAAAATAAATACACTGGCGCTGCGTGTTCAGCTCCTCCAGTTTCCACCCCAATTCCCTTTAAATCCCAATATCCCACTATATACTTTCCCTTCTACCCACACTATATCAGCATCTTCTACCTCTCTATTTATACTTATCCTACATTCTCTCCATTAAACCTGTATTATTCAGAAACTGAAACAACACATTTATCGTACTATTTCCTATATCTGAGTCTAATATATTCTTTAATGTTAACTCTTTTCCTTCATTCATCCATACTTGTTCTCTTAGCACTTCTCTTTCTTCATCATAACCCTTACAATTAATAATCACATGTTCTACAGTTTCACTCTGTCCACATTTCTCACACAATCCCGTTGGATGTTTAGATATTAAATGTAATGTTTTATTCAACCCTGTATGTCCCACTCTTAGTCTTGTAATTATACTTTCCTCCCTCCTATTTCTCCCACTTTCTTTTGTATTGCATATAAATGTCTCCCTTTAGTCTCATTATCCCAATACTGTTGCCACTTTTTAATCACTTTCTCCTTTATTACTGATTTTATTTCTCTTATACTATGTGATAGCTCAATTTCTACTATTTCATCATCTACTGCTTGCTTAGCTAATTTATCTGCTTCTTCATTTCCTTTAATTCCCACATGGGCTGGAACCCACATAAACTGTACTTCTATTCTACTTTGTTTTAACTCAAAGAGATTTTGAAGGATTTCCATGATTAAATCTGGCCTTGATTCTGATTTTTGGTTATCAATACTGACTATTGCTGAATATGAATCTGAACAAATGACCGCATTTTGTATTTCTCTTTCCTTAATTAGTTGTACTGCTAGCAGAATAGCCATCAATTCACCTGTATATACTGACAGTTGATCACTTATTCTAGCTTTTTTCTTCATCAGTAACTTTGGCACATTAACTGCCACTCCTACTCTCCCTCTTTTTTTGGAGGCATCTGTGTATATCCGTATATTATTTCCATACATGAGTCCTAAATACTCCTTTGCTCTCATTACTTCCATCTCATTACTTCCTTCTCTCCGTCTTATCTTCAGTAATGTTAAATCTACTACTGGCTGAGGAAGAATCCATAAGGGGTTATGTGGATACATTACTCTTGGTATACATCTATAATTGTTTATCCCCATCTCCTTAATATCTTCTTCTACAACCCATCCAAAACTCTTATGTTTATTCATTCCTTGTTCCCAACATATTCCTAGTATTTTCTTTGTTGGATGTACCTCATCCTGACTCTTAAGATTTGTCCAATATACAGCCATTAACTGTTGCCTTCTAATATAAAGCGGCATTTCGTTTATCTCTACTTGCATTGCTGCAATAGGTGTTGTTGGATATGCCCCACAGCAAATTCTCAATGCTTGCGCTTGAATTCTGTCCAATTTCTCTAACTGAGATTTTGCAGCCAGCCCATATGCTATACTTCCATAATCTAGCACAGATCTTATCATTGCTATATAAACTGTTTGAAGCGCCCCTCTATCTGCTCCCCACTCTTGTCCTGCCATACATTTCATTACATTTAAAACTCTTTTACACTTACTCACTATCTTATCAATATGTTCTTTCCATGTAAGTCTAGTATCCAGCCACATTCCTAGGAATCTAATTGATGTTACTCGTGCCATTTCTTTGTTATATATTCTTAACTTCCATTCACTGTCTACTTTCTTGTTAGAAAATATAATAGTTTGTGACTTCTCCACAGAAAACTTAAATCCCCATTTGTATGACCATTTAACTACCTCATCCACAGCCTTCTGCATTTTCCCCATATTGAACTTATTGTTTCTTCCTCTGAACCACCAAGCCCCATCATCTGCAAACAGTGATCTTCCAATACTCCTATCCACCTTTCTAAACATATCATTTATCATTATTATAAAAAGCACTGGACTTATTATACTTCCCTGAGGAGTGACATTTTCTATTATTCCTTGAGATGATATCGAGTCTCCTACTCTCACTCGTATTACTCTTTGTTTAAGGAAGTCACTAATCCAATTAAACATTCTTCCCCCTACCCCCATCTCCTCCAATTTTATCATCAAACCCTCTCTCCATAACATGTCATAGGCTTTTTCAATATCGAAAAACACGGCAGTTACTGATTCTTTATTTGATAGAGCCTTCTTTATTTCCGCTTCCAAACACATAACCGGATCCATAGTTCCTCTTCCTACCCTAAATCCACTTTGATAAGGTGATAATTTTCCATCTTTTTCCAAAAAATAAACTAGTCTGTCTGTTATCATTCTCTCCATCACTTTCCCTAAATGAGATGTAAGGGCTATTGGTCTATAATTAGCCGGCTTACTTGGATCCTTCCCTGGTTTCCTTATTGGCAATACCAGTGCCTCTTTCCAACTTTGTGGTAGTACCCCCATTTCCCAAACTTTATTATAGAATTCTAACATTACTCTCAATGATTCCTCACTTAACTGCTTGATCATATAATAGCTGATTTCATCTTGACCAGGAGTAGTTTCTCTCATTCTCCTCAGCGCTCGTTTTAGTTCCGTCATTCCAAATGGGACATCCATTATATTATCTCTTTCCTCTCTTTTGTCCAATAGATGAGGATGCTCTTTTAATATTTCCTCCCTTTCCCTCTTAAATTCTTCAGTCAGATTTTCCGTACTGTTTACTTTTATAAATGTATCCTACATGAGATGTAAGGGCTATTGGTTTATAATTAGCCGGCTTACTTGGATCCTTCCCTGGTTTCACTGGCAATACCAGTGCCTCTTTCCAACTTTGTGGTAGTTTCAGATGCCTTGTCCAAATACCCACACTTGCGGTCTTGGCCACTTGAGAGAGCGTGCGCGCGACAGGAAGTAAGTGCGCAAGACTCCCCCAGGTCTTAAAAACGCCAAAGCGCAGTGCTCTTAACACACACTGTCCCACATTTGCTGCCATAGATTATTTGTAGCTTTTCTAATAATTGCTTTAAGGCCCGTTCACACTAGAACGAAAGATAACTAGATAATTATATTAGCGTCCACAGTGGGCGATATCGTCTTTTTATTCCTAGCGCACGCTTGTCTGCCTCTTTAAATTCTCGAGTTCGTTATGGCAGGATTGATTCTGATTAGCTGTCAATGTTTTTATCGTTCATCAGCTGGAAAAAAATAGTTCTGAAAGTGATTCCAACGATAGTTACTCTTTGCCTTTATCGTTATAGTTGTGGTGTGGACCATTCTTTAATATTGAGATTTTTAGAACCATATCTTTATCGTTATCTTTATATCGTCCTTCGTGTGAACAGGCCTTTAGTTTCAGATTTGCTCATGGGAATTGTAATTTCAACATGGCTGCATTTTAATGAGCTTTTTGCTAGTTTATCCACTATCTCGTTTCCTTCTATTCCCACATGAGCAGGAATCCAAAGAAAATGAATGTTAATTCCTTGATTATGCAGTATGTACACTAACTGCAATAATTCATATATTATATCTTGTCTAGTTAGAAAGTCCATATTTCAGACTTTTTAGAGCTGCTAAAGAGTCCGAGCATATGACTACCTTGTCTAGCCTCACTTCTTCCACACACTGTATAGAGCCAAATATATTGCTACAAGCTCAGCTGTAAATACCAATAAATTATCTGTTTGATCCGATATAAATAGTGAGTTTATAACAATGGCGACGAGGATAGGATAACAAAGACTGACTCCTTAGTTAAATCTGAAAATGAGTCAGGCGTGTGCCACTTTGAGGAGTTTATTTCAGCTAATTAAAAAGTTTAGCTTCGAGATAGGCCGCGCACGTCAAAGATGGATGCCTCAATCCCCAAATTTGACTGCTACAGCGATCCAGCCACATTAGGTCCACGGTGGACAAGATGGCTAAATGCTTTTGAACTCTTTGCCGATGGGAAAGGTTTGATCCTGACTGACGATGCATCTGTTGCCACAAAACAAAGACGGAGAGCCCTGCTTTTACATCATGCTGGGACAGATGTGCAGGATATTTTCTCCACACTCGCTGACACGGGAGGGCCAACGGACTATGAGCAAGCAGTGACAGCACTAAACGCATACTTTGTGCCTCAGGTAAATACAGCGTTTGCAAGACAGACATTTTTATCACCTCAAGCAGAAAACGGGACAGACCGTGCAACAGTTTGTCACATGTTTAAGGCAAGCGGCCAAGGATTGTGACTTTGGAGCTGATAAAGACAATCAAATAAGGGATGCTGTTTTGAGCCGATGCAATTCTGAATATGTGCGTAGAAAGCTGCTGGAAGAAGGCACTGATTTGACGCTTGCTCGCACCCTAGAAATTGCAGCGCAGTGTGAACGTGTTGAACTGCAGATGGCAGCGTTGCACATCTCTCCAGAATCGGAGAAAAAAGAGACGGTGAGTCTTGTGTCCAAAAAAGGTATGCAATACAGTAAAGGAAGAACAGATTCGGATAAAACTTGTTACAGATGCGGACAGACAGGTCATTTTGCGAAAGATTATAAATGCCCCGCACGTGGAAAATCATGCAGGAAATGCAATGGGAAAGATCATTTCAGTTCAAAAGACTGTTCAAAACAGACAATAAAAATAGTTGACTCAGAAAAGAATAATCAAGACTTTGCATTTGTTGTAAAAGAAGAGAGCAATATGGACAGAATAACTTTCTCAG
>NW_015548372.1:38672-44972 GCF_001515605.1 Sinocyclocheilus anshuiensis
ATAGTGAGTTTATAACAATGGCGACGAGGATAGGATAACAAAGACTGACTCCTTAGTTAAATCTGAAAGTGAGTCAGGTGTGCGTCACTTTGAGGAGTTTATTTCAGCTAATTAAAAAGTTTAGCTTCGAGATAGGTCAAAGATGGATGCTTCAATCCCCAAATTTGACTGCTACAGCGATCCAGCCACATTAGGTCCACGGTGGACAAGATGGCTAAATGCTTTTGAACTCTTTGCCGATGGGAAAGGTTTGATCCTGACTGACGATGCATCTGTTGCCACAAAACAAAGACGGAGAGCCCTGCTTTTACATCATGCTGGGACAGATGTGCAGGATATTTTCTCCACACTCGCTGACACGGGAGGGCCAACGGACTATGAGCAAGCAGTGACAGCACTAAACGCATACTTTGTGCCTCGGGTAAATACGGCGTTTGCAAGACAGACATTTTATCACCTCAAGCAGAAAACGGGACAGACCGTGCAACAGTTTGTCACATGTTTAAGGCAAGCGGCCAAGGATTGTGACTTTGGAGCTGATAAAGACAATCAAATAAGGGATGCTGTTTTGAGCCGATGCAATTCTGAATATGTGCGTAGAAAGCTGCTGGAAGAAGGCACTGATTTGACGCTTGCTCGCACCCTAGAAATTGCAGCGCAGTGTGAACGTGTTGAACTGCAGATGGCAGCGTTGCACATCTCTCCAGAATCGGAGAAAAAAGAGACGGTGAGTCTTGTGTCCAAAAAAGGTATGCAATACAGTAAAGGAAGAACAGATTCGGATAAAACTTGTTACAGATGCGGACAGACAGGTCATTTTGCGGAAGATTATAAATGCCCTGCACGTGGAAAATCATGCAGGAAATGCAATGGGAAAGATCATTTCGCAAAAATGTGTAAAACAAAAGACAGTTCAAAACAGACAATAAAAAGAGTTGACTCAGAAGAGAATAATCAAGACTTTGCATTTGTTGTAAAAGAAGAGAGCAATATGGACAGAATAACTTTCTCAGTAGGGGGCATCAAACTACCAATGTTGGTTGACTCAGAAGCAACAAGCAACATAGTAGATGAAAGAACATGGGAAATGCTAAAAGAAAAGAAGATCAAATGCAGTTCAGCCAGGTCAGACAAGAAACTGTATGCGTACTCGTCAAGTGAACCCTTGCCAGTCAAAGGAATTTTCTGGTGTGAGGTAGGAATTGGAAAACGCAGTACAACGGCAGAGTTTACAGTTATTTGTGGGCGTGGGGAGCCACTGCTCGGAAAAGACACAGCAGTTAAATTAGGAGTGCTGAGGATTGGAGCTAACGTTGTGGCAGTGAGTGATTTGAAGTCCATGATACGACAGCAATACCCCAAATTGTTCAGCGGAGTAGGCAAATTGAACACAAAACAAATCAGCCTGCATATAGACAGCACAGTGACACCTGTTGCACAGCCCCTGAGGCGCGTTCCATTCCACCTCAGAGAGGCTGTTGAGAAAAAAAGAAATGAACTGCTTAACATGGACACTATTGAGGAAGTTGATGGAGCAACTCCTTGGGTAAACCCAGTTGTCATTGTGCCCAAAGCAAATGCAGAAATAAGGATGTGCTTAGACATGAGGCAGGCGAACGCTGCAATCATTCGTGGGAGGTTTCCAATTCCCACAGTGGATGAACTGTTGCAGGGAATGAATGGATCAGCCATATTCAGCAAACTAGACCTGAGACTAGTCGAGAGAAATCACAACCTTTGCCGTTCACAATGGCATATATAGATTCAAAAGACTGATATTTGGAGTTTCCTCTGCAAGTGAGCAGTACCAACACGAAATAGCAACGGTTCTAGCTGGCATTGAAGGAGTAGAGAACATATCCGATGACATAATCATCCATGCACCTGACAAAGAGTCTCATGATGAAAGATTGCATGCAGTACTAAGGAGATTGGAAAGCTGCGACTTGACTCTGAATGTGGAGAAGTGCCAGTTTAACATGGACAAGTTAGTGTTTATGGGCATGCAGTTGTCAGCGAAAGGCATTGGCCCTACAGCAGAAAGAGTGAGAGCAGTCGTGGAGGCAAGGGAACCTGAAAATGCTTCAGAGGTGAGAAGTTTTCTTGGTTTAGCTGGCTATAGCAGCCATTTCATACCTCAATTTGCAAGTATCTCAGAACCTCTGCGCAGACTGACAAGGAAGGACGGCAAATTTCATTTTGGGACTGAGCAAAAGAAAGCGTTCAAAATTCTCAAAGATAATTTGGCTGAAGCCACAACACTGGCCTATTTCAACAAGGACGCTCCAACGAAAGTCATTGCTGATGCTGGACCGAAAGGCATCGGAACAGTACTGAAGTTCAATCAGGCATCTGTGTGGTTTGATCCGATATAAATAGTGAGTTTATAACAGATGTTAATTCCTTGATTATGCAGTATGTACACTAATTGCAATAATTCATATATTATATCCTGTCTGCAGTTAGAATGTCCATATTTCAGACTTTTTAGAGCTGCTAAAGAGTCAGAGCATATGACTACCTTGTCTAGCCTCACTTCTTCCACCCACTGTAGAGCCAGATATATTGCTACAAGCTCAGCTGTAAATACCATTAAATTACCTGTAATTCTCTTATTGATAGCTACCTGGTACTTTGGAAGATATACTACTGTTCCTACTTTTCCCAGATTCTGGGTCCTTTGAACCATCTGTAAAAATATTCAAAATATTACTGTATTTTTGTTTTATATCTTTAGATAGGGGAAGTCGTGGCCTAATGGTTAGAGAGTCAGACTCGTAACCCAAAGGTTGTGGGTTTGAGTCTCGGACCGGCAGGGATTGTAGTTGGGGGGAGTTAATGTACAGCGCTCTCTCCCACCTTCAATACCACGACTGAGGGGCCCTTGAGCAAGGCACCGAACCCCCAACTGCTCCCCGGGCGCCACAGCAAAAGAAAATGGCTGCCCACTGCTCCGGGTGTGTTCACGGTGTGTGTGTGTGTGTTCACTGCTGTGTGTGTGCACTTTGGATGGGTTAAATGCAGAGCACTAATTCCTAGTATGGGTCACCATACTTGGCCACGTCACGTCACGTCATATATATATTAAAACTTTTGTTGAATCTGTGAGATCATTTAATTTGCCTTTTCTTTTTAAGATACATTTCAGCAATATTAATACCAACCCTTATTCAAGAGTGGTGCTTGATGCAGCAGTTTCTGAAAGACACACACATACAATACACTCACAACCAAAAGTGTATAAATTATCTATGAATACAGACACTAAACACATTGTACATTAATACCCACTTATGGTCAGACATTATATTAACACTATTTAATATTTAGTTAATTATCAATGAACATAAAATGGTAGTTAAAAACCACACACAAGTTAAGAGAACCCATCATTTATTCATGTTTTTTTTGCCAATTTCCCACTTCAGCTTTGTGCATACAACACATTAAATTATGCACAGATAGAATTCCTTCATTCACAATTTCATTAGAATTAATTATAAACTTAAGTCTGCTACAAAATACAGTGTCGAGAAACATTATAAAATACTCTTTTATTCCCATTTAAAAAGACAACACAAATAAATATTTAATAAAAAGAAAATAGGTCACGTTTGTTAAATTAATTCCAAACACAAACATTCATTGGTGTCATTTCCCTGCATGTGAAATAAAATCCCCCAGAAAAGGTAGCGCAACAATCATGTGTTACATTACGGTGCTTTAACCTATTAAAAAAAATGAGAGAAAGGTGTCCAATGTTTCTTTTTTTTGCTTTCTGCCTCAGATTCTCTTAAGCCTTCCACTTTCTTTTTTATCAGTGTTTTCTTCTAGTGCCTGATCACTACCAGAAACAACCCCAGGCTTTTTGTACCACATACTCCTGTTCTTTTCCCCATTTAGCTGTGAAGCTCTCCAGTCATGGAGTTCTGTGCGAGTCCATCACAGTGCAGTACAGTCCGGATACTGGGCTCATCTGAGTTCTGACTCGGTCACATCTCTCCTCATATGATTGTCTCAGAGCAGTTCTGCCTCATCGTCCTCATCCTCAGAGCCGGACGGACCCTGCCGCACCTCCTCATACCACTTATTAGTGAGCGTCTTCATCTGAATCCGGCCATGCAGCAGATCCTTAGAGAGGAAGGAAGAACGACAGATTACAAACCCTATTTTTTTTCATATAGCTGGACTAATCTGTATGAAGGTTTGAGCAGTCTCACCTCTTGTGTGAGTCTACGGGTGAAGAAAGGGTTCAGATACTTGGCATCAAGCCACAGGAAACCCTTCAGATCCTGCCTCTGAAAAATCTGAGCTTCATACTCTTCCTCTGTCAGCTCCGACAAATGCTCAGTTTCAATGGCATTACCCTGAAAGAGAGAGAGTTATGCATGTTTGCTCTGTTCCAAAACCTAGTTGCCATGCATCTTAAAAATAAATCTAAATAAACATATTGCATATACTGTGTTTATTTATTCAAAACATTAAGCATTTCCCCTTTCTTTCCGGATTTAATGATTCATGTTTTAGAGTGTTAATACCCACAGTAGCATAATAGCTTTTATTCTGCATCTGCATGAGACTTATTCATGAAACATGAGCAGATATCTGTGTAAATCTTTTTTTTTTTTTAATCATGAAAGTGTTTAAATTTTCAAAACATTAGTACAACAAAAAAAAAAAATTACAGCTGCTCTGAAACACCCAAACCATCTGTAGTTTTTCAGGCAAACTGATGATACTGAATTTTGACAATATTTACCATAATCTTGAGTTTGTTTGCCCATATAAAAAATGGCAATGTTGTGCTAACGCTCACAGATCTGTTTTTATAAGAGTGAAAACTCTTTTCTTGTAATCTTAGTGTTATATTGTGATGTTTATCAAAATAAAACTGCTAAAAAAAATGCAGATCCTACTTCACTGGTATTTAATCATTATAGGCTTATGATTAACTTTATTCTTATGCATACAGGCACTGTATTAAGCAGTAGATGAAGTAATGAATGAAAAGTGTTTCTGTTGCTACACGAAAATGTATGAAACATCTGTGTGTTTGACAAACACTGCATCAAATCTTCTTTATCTGCAATAACATATGCAAGCATTGCATGAGCGCCACTATGGGAAACAGAAAGTTTCTAACTTTACTTCTCCATTTTCAACTCCTTCCCATAAGTGGCACATCTCGCTGTTTGGTTACATCCAGACCCAGACAAAGTCAAACACACTGTTCCTCCCATCAAAGCCTGTTGGTAGTTTTGATAGTCTAGCCTGTTCCTGCCGGTTCACACCTGACTAACTATGAATGAGCGTACATTCACACCCAAAATACGAAATGTTTTACATGCAGAAAAAAAAAGAAGAGAAAATGGGAAAGACAACAGTTCTCTCACCATTTTCTCAGTTTTGCTCAAGTTGATATATTTTTTGTTCTTGCGCCGTGATTGGCTCTCCTCGATGTCCATGATGCGGATGAGGGGCATGGTCCCGCCCCCCAGCAGCAGGATGGTGAAGAGCACGATGACGATAGTGGTGGTGCCGATCAGCTGCCGCTTCTCTATGGGCTCCAGACCCAGATGAAGACTGAGGGCGTACGGGATCGCACCCCGCAGACCTGAGCATCAGCACAGAGGACGTGTGCTTAGATTCAACTACACATGCAATTTCATGAAGTTTTATGACTATATGGAATATGTGTATTTCTAAATATACAAATGATCATAAAACAATTGACATAAACCACTAAAACTAAAATGTAATTTAAAATGGTGAAGGAATAGTAACTAATTGCTGTCTCTGAAATATACTCTGAAATCATAATTAAAAAAATTGACTTAAAGGGGTCATGAACTGAGAAATCAAAATTTCCTTGATCTTTTGACATTATAGTTCATTGTACTATAAAAACATCCTGTACGTTTCAGAACTCAAAGTTTCTCATTAGTCTAAAAACAGCTTATATTGAAGGCAGTCTGCCAAAACAACAGCTTGTGGAATGTTCTACTCTATGATGTAATAGTGTGGATAAGCACCGCCTCCACAGAAGATCAATGCCTGCTTCTACATCACTGCCTGTTTAGCCCCACCCACCGATTTCACATCACTGCCTGTTTAGCACCGCCCACCGATTCTACATCACTGCCTGTTTAGCACCGCCCACCGATTCTACATCACTGCCTGTCTAGCCCCGCCCACTGATTCTACAGCGCTGCCTGTTTAGCCCCGCCCACCGATTATACATTGCTGCCTGTCTAGCCCCACCCACCAATTCTACATTGCTGCCTGTTTAGCCCCGCCCAC
>NW_015548372.1:45129-46264 GCF_001515605.1 Sinocyclocheilus anshuiensis
GCCCACCGATTCTACATCACTGCCTGTTTAGCCCCACCCACCGATTCGTGCACGTAGTGTTTACGAGAGTGGTTAACGCACAGGTCTATGCAGAAACCAAACAACAAAGATGCTTTGAAGACAACAAGACGCTGTTCAGTGCCAAGCTGTGGGAAAACAGTCTTTGCGTTGCCTTCCTTCTGATCCCAACGTTAGGAAAGAGTGGATGAACCTTATTTTTAATGAAGATCCAGACCATGTCAGTAAGAATTTGGTCCTTTGTTCACTTAATTTTACAGCAGATTCGTTTACAAACAAGTAACAGTTTGACATGAGATTTTCGAAAAGATTGAAACTAAAAGACGATGCTGTGCTTACTGTATTGGATCAGACACTAATCTCGCAGCACACAAGTGTGAGTAACTGTTTTCATCACGTGGTCACTATTGCTTTGTTTCTTTTTACAGATTGTTTCAAATCAAATCAATTTCTTTATAAAGCACCTTAAAAGACACAGAGTGTACAAAGTGCTGTACAATTACATAAAACACAGTAAAATACAAAGATAAAGATGATAAAAATACAGCAAGAGCAATTTAAATACAATAAAATTTAGCTAATATAAATACATCTAATCTGAAGCAATATCCGTGAGCCAATCATAGCAGTGGGTGTTTACTTCAGAGTCTACAATCCTCCACTCCTATTCAAACAGAGCGTTCTGATGAGGGGGGTTAAAACAGGACAGAAAATAGCCTATTACTCTTGATAACATACCTCAGAGAACAGTACAAAATAAAAAACAGAGGCAGTTCATGACCCCTTTAAAAAAAGTAAAAAAAGTTGTAATTAACAACTAGCAAAGTAAAATGCGCATAACTAATATGTTAAGTGGATGTAGGATAAAGAAATGTAAATTTTTGAAGCATAAAAAGTGAACATATAAGAGGTGACTGCAGTTTACATTTACATTTAGTCATTTAGCAGACCCTTTTATCCAAAACGACTTACAAATGAGGACAATTAAAATATAAGATTAAAACAGAATAAGACAAACTCACTTCAAGCATTCAAACCACATGGAAATGAAAATGAATCATCTTTTGGGTTTTCTTACCGCTGAACCACATGATGAACATCATTTTGGGGATGATTT
>NW_015548372.1:47020-55984 GCF_001515605.1 Sinocyclocheilus anshuiensis
TGCTGTATAGCCCCACCCACCGATTCTACATCGCTGCCTGTTTAGCACCGCCCACCGATTTTACATCACTGCTGTTTAGCACCGCCCACCGATTCTACATCACTGCTGTATAGCACCGCCCACCGATTCTACATCCCTGCCTGTTTAGCACCGCCCACCGATTCTACATCACTGCCTGTTTAGCCCCGCCCACTGATTCAATGAAGATCCAGACCGCATCAGTAAGAACTCTGTCCTTTGTTCACTTCATTTTACCGCGGATACATTTACAAACAAGGCACAATTCGATGCAGGATTTTCAAAAATATTGAAACTAAAAGACCTGTGCCGAATATATTGGATCCGACAGTAATGTCACAACACACAAGTATGAGTAACTGTTTTTATTATGTCGACGCTATTGCTTTGTCTGTCATTACAGATTGTTTGATATGTACTGAGCATTTATGCGTTTTTAACCTAAATCACAGCAGTGTCCATCTATGAGTAATGTACACTGTCAAACATACACAACTATTAACCAATCATAGCAGTGTGCTTTTACTTCAGAGTCTACAATCCTCTACGCTTATTCATACAGAGCTTCTGATGAGGGGGTTAAAAACAGGACAGAAAATAGCCTGTTACTTCTAAATTATGATGTTTTTTTAAGTAAAAATCTTGATAACATTATGCGTGTACCTCAGAGAACAGTACAAAATAAAAAACAGAGGCAGTTCATGACCCCTTTAAAAAAAGTCCATGTCCATGTAATTAACAACTAGCAAAGTAAAATGCGCATAACTAATATGTTAAGTGGATGTAGGATAAAGAAATGTAAATTTTTGAAGCATAAAAAGTGAACATATAAGAGGTGACTGCAGTTTACATTTACATTTAGTCATTTAGCAGACCCTTTTATCCAAAACGACTTACAAATGAGGACAATTAAAATATAAGATTAAAACAGAATAAGACAAACTCACTTCAAGCATTCAAACCACATGGAAATGAAAATGAATCATCTTTTGGGTTTTCTTACCGCTGAACCACATGATGAACATCATTTTGGGGGTGATTTTATGATCTCTGAAGAAGTTGAGCAGAAAGGAGAGGGGGAAGATATTTACAGCCCGACCGACAAGAACCAGAACCTGTGACAGGAAAACCCAAACAACTAAGTTCTGAATTTTGATTTAAAACTGATACACATTATAATCATCAACTTGTCTTTTTTTATTATAAGTGACATCAGATAAAATTCCAAAGAGCCAGTGACATCTCACACATTCAGCAAGCATTCATGTTTCATCAGATATTGAACAGCAGAGAGAGCCATAATGCTCTGGAATGAGACAGACAGCTGAAAACAAGCACTTCGGCGACACGTACTATACACCAGATGACAAACGACAGCTCGAACTTATGAGGGAAACTGAAGATAGACAAGCCCAGGAATGCAAACACACATGTTTCTGTGGAATCCAAATACAAAAGAGAAGAGTAAGGTTAATGTTAACAGCAGCTCCCTCTGTGAAGCAGCAGGTTTGTGAGGAACTCACCACACATGAAGGCCACGGTTCGAAGAGTCTGCTGCATGAGAATCTGAGTGACTGGCGATAAGTTATGATGAGTATAATGAGACATGACAATACCTGAGAACAGAATGGCCATGATACCTACAGACAGAAAGAAATAAATTCTAATGAATTTTGATGCTGAAATCACAACAATATTTTACTAATAAAATAGTATTACACATGTCTCAACTCAGCAGGATCTATTTTTAAACTCACCGGAGAGTTTGATGCCCTCGGCAAGACCATACGGCAGGTATGCAAATATAATCATCATCCCAAACTCCAGAGACGGAGTCTTCCTCAGGTCGAAGTGTTTCAGAACCTGCATACTCTCATTCAGAAATATAATCTCACAGGACCTCAGTAGAAATCTTTAAGAGTTCTTAAAATAAACACTCATATATGTATATATACAACAGTTCTTTCTGGCCCTCAAATCTGATTGGCCGATAAGAGTGTGATTTTAGAGTGATATCAGAACTCCAACAGCCGTTTCACAGTTTGTAACTGTATCACTCCGTTTGCGGTACTTCTTACAGCGAGTGTCATGGCGGGCGCCCAAATCTAGTATCATTTTATAAATATTACTGTTTTTGTGTCACGGAATGTAGTTTTAAGAGGTTTTCAGGCGAGAATGTACTTGTTTATAGTTCAAATATGCAGTTTGTTAATAAAGATAACGTCTATTTGAAAACTTGCTTCGGCGTTTTCGGACATGTGAGCTCCAGATGGTCAGCGGCCGTACTGCGCTTATGAAGCCGCCCGAGAGCAGCCTCAACTCGGCCAGATCTTCTGGAATTTACTGCTGGCTCTGATGTCTCTGTAGTGGTTAAACATGAGATGTAAATCCCATGTTTATGTAAATTCAATGCGCGCTGCCTTTGTACTTTTGACTGAATTGCCTAGCCACTTTTATGATGGCTGTTGTTGTTGTTGTTTATTAAATATTATTATTCAATAAAATAATATTTAATATAAACATTATTTTATATAAATAATAGTAGTATTTAATAATAGTGTTTAGCATTGAGAAACCGTCCGTGTTCGTGATGGTGATTTTAGTTACATTGAATCTAATGGGCAGTCTTTGGTCTCATTAATCTATTATTTGTTCCAGAGAAGATAATTTTGGCAAAATCCCATGTTTTTGTAAATTCAACGCTGTATATCAAAACACTGCCTTTGTACCGGTGACTGAATTGCCTAGCAACTTTTATGATGGCTGTTGTTGTTGTTGTTTATTAAATATTATTATTCAATAAATAATATTTTATATAAACATTATTTCATATAAATAATAGTAGTATTTAATAATTGTTTAGCATTGAGAAATGGTCCATGTTCGTAATGGTGATTTTAGTTACATTGTTCCACGAACTTCCACCTCGTTTTTATGAGCGAGTCAGCAGTAAAGACTTTTATACTGAAAAATAAACACAAACGGAAGTTATTTTTTGTTTCAACAACAGACTGACGCAGCGAAAAAACGCACTGAGCAGCAAAATCACCCTTAACAGATGAAAGGATATTAACAGTACGACAAAGATAACGCTTTCCTCAGCGGACATTCTAACTAACGTTTATTTGTTAATACGAGAACGATCTGAAGAATGCTGTATCAGATGCAGTTACGTTAATCACACTCGCTCAGTCCATCTCTCTCTCATAGTACACTACATAATACAGCAAGCTTTTAATACAGTAATACAATAAAGCTTTCAATGAAAAAAATTCAACGTTCCTTCATTACTAGTTCTAAAGTGATGTTTTGGAATTAGTAACGGAGGCTTGGGCTCAGCTGTTAAACTGTCAACTTTAGATTTGAATCCGTGGCAGAAGGAATTAGTTCTGCACAAAAGAGCTTTTAAAGACACTCCATTGTTGTTGTTTATGCATTTACACACTCGTGCCGTCGAACTGTTGTATAAATGCAATATCACACTCGTAGACATGATATATTGCTTTATATCGGCACGCTGTGATTACCTAAGGCACTCGGGCCTGCGACCTTGTGCTTACGTCCGAATCACAGTCGTGCCGATATACAGCAATATCTCACATCTACAAATGTGATATTGCTTATATATATATATATATATATGCACTCATAAAGCTAATTAATGAAAACCATTAATAAATAAATGTATTAATGTATCCAAATTAATAAATGGTAAATTAACCAACTAACTACCAACCAAAATACATTAAAACACAAAAAATCATTAGGATACAATAGCAGAGATGAGACCAGTGAGTGTGCCCAAAGCCGCTGACCCAAAGAACATCTTCAGGAAGTAGCCAAGCGCCTGCATGAAGGTTTCCCAGCCTGTAGAGACATCTGAGCCAGCAAAGCCCTCCGCTGTACTGAAATACCAACAACAACACATACATCAACCACTGCTCACATCTACTAACACAATAAAGACTGAAAATGAAAGCAGAATATGATTGAATTGTTCCACATTTTAAATACATAAAACGGAAAGCTGTTTTGTAAAATGATTAACTGAATTATGTGCATCTTGTTTGTACTATCCTCTGATTATGTATTTGTCCAACAGGACCACTGATCGTTCCTAATCTTTAACAAATAGCTTGTATTTGGTCAGCAGGGGGCATCAGAGTCACAATTACATTCCTACTGTACATACATGGCCACCAACATATGCCAAACACTGGAGTGTTCATTTAACAGCTTCCCCCGGGAATATTACATGCTACAAAAATTCAGAGTTTGAACCATAAAGAGATTCAGTGACTGAGCCACAGATGAGCTGTTGATATGTTTAAAACAAACTGGCATATGTTGAGCATCCAACATCAAATGCATTCATTTGTCTCTGCTCATTTAACCGATAGGATAAGGTATTTTAAACATTGAACAGATTACATCACAAAATGATAATAAAACCACAATAGTGGGTAGCAGGTAAGATTTTTTGTTTGTTTGTTTAATTAAATAATCCATTTATCCATAACTATCTTGACATTATGAGCCAGCCTTATGACGTGGATCAATGCATTGGAAATGCCCCCCCTTTCTTTAAAAGAACAGTTCACCCAAAAGTGAAAATTCTGTCATCATCTAGTCACCCTCAAGTTGTTCCAAACCTGTATGAGTTTCTTTCTTAAGCTGATAACAAAAAAGTTATTTGAAGTATGTTGGTAACCAAACAATGGGTGGTAGCCATTGACTTCCATGGTATATTTGTCCATTCCGTACATCTATACAAGTTGTACCAGGTGATGATAAAGATCAACAAATATCTTATCATGCAGGACAGCTTGGCCCACGGGTGTAAAACTACACCCAGAGAGAAATTACTACTTTCTAGGAAACACACAAACAGCTGATAACAGCAGCTCCACAGACTCATCAATTATGAATGAGATCATTTTACCAACCAACACTCAGGAGACAGTCATAGTACACACTCACAATGACCACGAGAAACAGCCAGAGTAAACACTCACAATGACCACGAGAAACAGCCAGAGTAAACACTCACAATGACCACGAGAAACAGCCAGAGTAAACACTCACAATGACCACGAGAAACAGCCAGAGTAAACACTCACAATGAGCACAGACAACTCTCCAGCTGAGCCGAGAGGAAACTAGATGAGGAGAGACGAGAGACGTGACGGGACAAACAGTATGAGAAAAGAACAAATGAGAGACAAGACAAAAGACGAGACAGAAAATGAGATGAGAAGAGAATAAGACAAGATGAGGAGAGACAAGAGAGAGAGAGAGAGAAGGGACAAGATGAGACGAGAGGAGAAGAGGCAAGGGACAAAAGACAAGAAAATAAGACATGATGAAGCAAAAGAGACTACATGAGAATAGACAAGATGAGAGAGACGAGAGATGAGAAAAGAACAAGAAACGTTAAGAAGAGACTACAGGAGAAGACATGAGACAAGGCGAGAAGAGAAGATGAGACAAGAGACAAAAGACAAGAAAATAAGAGACTTGAGAAAAGACAAAACACAAGACGAGATGATAAAAATAAAATGAGAAGAGACGAGAAATGTGACGAGGCTCGCTGAAATGAAATGTTCAAAAGACTAGCTGAAAAGAGACAAGATGAGAAGCAAAAATAACAAGAAATGTCAAGAAGAGACTACAAGACAAACAAGATGTGAGACAAGACCAGAATGGAAGAGACAAGAGAAATCAGATGATTTGAAAAGAGAAGATAGACAAGATGCAACCATAAGAGACAAGATGGGACAAAAGAAAATAAGAGACTTGATTAGAAGAGACAAGAGACACATAAGACGAGATGAAAAAAATGAAACGAGAAGAGATGAGAAGCATGAGGTAAAAGAGATAAGATGAGGAGTGAGCAGAGAACAAGAAACAGAGACTGCAAGACAAAGAAGACGTGAGACAAGACTGAAATAAGACAAGAATGAAAGAGACCAGAAGAGAGACAAGAAGAGAAGAGAAAACAGATGATTTGAAAAGTGAAGAGAGACAAGCTGAGATTAGACCAAATGAAATCAGAGACGAGAAGAGATGAGACTAAAGCCTCGTACACACCAGGACGATTATCGTGCACGCTTATCGCCGACATTTTTCGTGTCTTTTGTGTTCATACCCAAGCGATTTTCACTGGTGATGAGCCGAGTGAACGTGCAAATTCACTCCCTGACATTAGATGGCACTTAATGAAAACAGAAATTATTATTATTTATTAATAATAATATTAATAAATAAATAATAAAATATATAAACCCCCCTCGTCTCAAGAAATATCCGCGTCCACATGAAACCACGAAACCGACACAAAACGATGTAGTATACATGCCAGACCAGCATGTGGCGCTGTAATTCTGCCACAGAGATACACTAAAAACTGAGAAGAAGACTTGGACTATGCGCATAAACCTTGCGCGCAGTATACAAACGAACATGGAACAATACATTTATTAATCTGTGTTAATGTTAGTTAATAAAAAGACAAGGGTTCAGTGTTTGTTCATGTTTTTGTTGCGGTTACGTGACGTAGCGGTGTCTGACTAGGGGCGAGACGTGGGCTGATGACGTCATCGTTTCAGAAAATATATGGATTCGCTGTCCACACGAAAACGCAAGGGCGGCATATTCAGATTTATCCACTGTGGGACCCGGTTTCAAAAAATATCGGTTTCACTCTCCCAAAACGCCGGATTCGTCTGGACGAAACACCTATAGATACAAAATTTATGCATATACAGCTAAACGCGTCTCCGTGTGGTGTATGCGTATACAGCTAAACACGTCTCCGTGTGGACGGGGCCTAAATGAAAAGAGATATGATGAACCAGCAAATGAGATGAGATACGAGACAAGACATGAGGGGAAAAAAGGGATGAAACAAAATAGATTAAACTAAATCAAATTAGAGGAGAGAAAAAGTAAAATAAGAGACACATGGAGACTGAAAAAGGTCGAAACACATAATACAGCCACTGCAAAGCCACACTGGGGTGCATTTCCCGTACAACGACGTAACTCACTGATTAACCACCATAGTACAATGCATTGTTGTGGAAACTAACTAGTCACGACTGTTTCCTGAACACAGTCGCATCTCCGTCGTTTGAACCACATTAGTTCAACAATTTAGAGCCGTTGTTATGATGTCACACGCATGTGGTGGAGTAATAACTTCTGCTAATTAACTGATTTGAGATCTCTGAGATGCTGCTTTATTGAACATGGCACCTGATGACTAATTTACTATGTTTTGTTCCCTGTCACTTTGCTTTATTTGATTCATCGCGGGGTTCCTTTTACATTCCCATAGGCATTATGCACATGCGCACTCTTCAAAAACGGCGCGTATTGAGGACACGCTAAAATTTATAGACTAAAATGTATATATATTTAAATAGAATGGAAGATATAGATTGTACTGCATGTTAGCTTTCTTATTGTGCCCAAAAGCATAATTTATTTAAGTCCATATGTCTTACTAACAAGAAACTATGCTTCTAACCCCAGGTCAAGAGCTGTAGTTCCTACCACGTGAGTTTGCGACGCTGTTTGCGAATGTTTGTTTGAACTATGGTTTCAGGAAACACCGAATAATTGAACTATGTTGGTAACGGCGGAACTTGCGACCATAGTTGGCTAACGATGCCTTTGAGAAACGCACCCCTGAGCTACTAAAGATACACGAGCGTCAGTATGTGCTACAGCAGACCACATGTCTCACCCTTCCTGCTCAACTTGTTTGTAACATGACATCCTCTGGATACATGAAGCTGTCATGTTCTTTCTCATTCATACCGAGAACACCTGTGTGAATCTACGAAAACACAGGTAACATGAGGGTCAAACGTCCCATCCACAAATGCCCTGTACAACATTTAAGAACGTTATAAACACGTCACAGTACGTAAGGCCAAGAACTCCTCGCACATTACCACTCGCTGTGAGGTCAGCGGTTAATGATGGTTTTGATATTCCATTAGAATCAGCAGTTTCTACACAAACGCACACAGACAGCTGGATACAAGCCTGTTGCTAAAACAAAACCAGCATGATGGCATGTATTGCCTAGTCTACTGACATTAATAATGTATGTAAACCTACACAAGCACAAAAATAAGTCCTTCAAACATTGTTTAATGGAAGATGTGACACTGTATAAATGTACACATACGCATGAGCCGGTTATAAAGATAGAAACGCTCATGTTGATTTAGTTGTGCTCAGCAAATTCAGGATTGGCCCAGCCGCCCTGATCCAAATCCACAGTCGTAATCTCCCATCATTCAAGAGCTTTCAAGGTGTTGACACATGTATCATATGTTCAGTTACTGCACATTATTATAAAGGAACCATATTTCCTGGAACTCCAATAATGAGCTTGACGTGTCCAAACACAAGGAAAGAGTTTTGACAACTAAAGGCATTCAATTCCACCCATTAGTCACTTTGTGTAATTTCTTACAATGTGTCATGTAAGTGGATCGAACAGCTAATTTAAGAACAGGGTCAGTTATGCATCATATATTTGGTTTTTATCATCTGTTTTTCTCTAAACTGACAATGTTTGTTTTTCCACCCTTTCTGATGCTTGTTTCCCAACTTTAAACTTATGATTTCCGTATATAAATGACTACTTTTCTTGGTAAACACAATGACGTTCTAGAGATCTGTGTGCTTCTCAAGAACTAACTGAATGTGGTAATGTGAATAAGCCTAATTATACAGGGCGCCTTGAAGACCAAACAGTTCCTCAGTAATAGTGAAAATCTGTCTATCCAGTACTGTGCAAAAGTCAAAGGCACAAAGATGTTTTACAAAAAATATTTCTTTGCTTTAGTGTGCCAGTAAAAGTATCCATTTCCAAACTCAGTTTTAGGCCTCCTCACAGAATTTGTAAAATGAACATTTGGCAACCTA
>NW_015548372.1:56111-62509 GCF_001515605.1 Sinocyclocheilus anshuiensis
TTACTTTCATTTCAGACATAACCAACTGTGTTTATATGTAAACCTTGTGTGTTTTTGACAGTATTAGATGCAAAATCAATCAGACACGAAAGACAGGCTCTCAGTGTGAGCGCACTTCATGAGTACGCACTCAGAAAAAGCGCATGCAGCTTTTGCAACAGCAACAGCACGTGAATTAAATGTTTAACCGGTATTGCTTTAAAGGGGTCATATGATGCAATTTCAAGTTTTCCTTTCTCTTTGGAGTGTTACAAGCTGATTGTGATGCACTGGGTCAGCTGGCCAATCAGAGCAGACTGCGCTTGTCAAAGGAGGGACTTTAGAGGACCTACAATAATGTACAGTATTTGAAAAATAATGTGTTTTTTGAACATTAAAGCATGTCAACATGTTCTGTTACACCAAATACACAAAATAATGATCTTTAAAAAAGCATCATATGACCCCTTTAAAGCCGATGAAATAATGTCATTTTGTGATTGTGCATAAGTGCAGTGTCCCGTGAGAGTAACTCTACCGCTGAGCTAACACTGATATGAATGCATGTGGCGTTGCACATTATATTGAGACGGACAGAGGCGTCAGAACTGCAGCTGATAGAATGTGAGCTGTAGCATGATACAACGATATTTCCTCAAAAGAAGATCGTGGAGACATTTTAATCGTCCACGATCAAAAATCGTCATATCGCACACCCCTAACTACCAAGTATAATCAATCTCACGCACACAAACAAGCACAACGATATCACTTTACACTATTAAACGGCTGTGTTATGAACATGCAAAACTGTATCGCATGTTTGCTACAGTGGTACATTTATGCATCGCACAGACCAGTTTTTTCGTAGCACGTGCGACATATATGTTGCAAGGGAATTTTAACACAGTATTGCTTATTATATTTTTCATTTGTAGAAAGCCTTATTTATTTCAATTTGCCTGGAATAAAATAATTATTTCAAAAATACAAAAAATTGCTAAGGTCAATATTATTAGCCCTCTTAAGAAATGATCGGTTTGATTGGCTACAGAACCACTGTTGTCCAATGACTTGCCTAACTAACCTAACTTGCCTAATTAACCCTCTAAGCCTTTAAATCTTATTAGTATCTTTCAAAACAACTAGTAAAATAATATGTACTGTCATAATGGCAAAGACATAAAAATTAGTTTAGACTTGAAAAAAAGAATTGTTAATGCTCACAAAGGAGGAGAAGCATTTACACATTTATCAAAGCGTTTTCAAGTGTCAAGAACAGCCGTGAGAAGTATTATCAAGAAGTCTGAAGAGACCCACACAGTGGAGAACAGCGGCAGGAAGCGAAATATTTCAAAAAACTTTGTAAAAAAAAACTATTGAAAGAGGTTTCTAAAGACCTAAGAACAACTGCCGTCTTGTGTTGTAGTAGTGTCTTACTAGTGAATGATTTAGTCAAGTCTGGGATTGATAGACCAAGACCAAGAAAAACTCCTCTTCTGAAGAAGAGACACCTCCAAGCTAGACTGAAGCTTGAAGGACAACCTGGAGAAAAACTATGCATACTAGAAACGTGTCCTTTGGTCAGATGAGACAAAAGTAGAGCTCTTTGGCCATAGAGATGTTGCCTATGTTTGGAGAAAGAAGGGACAGGCGCTCAACCCAAAGAACACCATCTCCAGAGTGAAACATAGCAGTGGGAGTATAATGCTGTGGGGATGTTTCTGTGCATTTGGAACTCGGAATCTCGTCAGGGTCAAAGGAATCATGAAAACGTAAGACTACGAGAAGATTTTGAAAGGCAACCTCAGGCAATCTGCAACAAAAGATGGTTTGGGTCGACATTTTGTCTTCCAGCATGATAACGACTCAAAGCATACCTCATACCTCGCAAAGTGAACATCCTTGACTGGCCTGCACAAAGCCCAGATTTGAATCCAATAGAAAATCTGTGGGGCTCACTGAAGACCAGAGTCCATGCCAGGAGACCAACCAATCTGGAGGAGCTTGAGAGATTTGCTAAGGAGGAATGGGCTGTGACTCCTCAGGAGACATGCCTGAAACGTGTTGAGAACTACAACAAATGACTAAAGGCTGTTATCAAGCAAAAGGGATTCACCATTGGCTATTAACATCAGATGGCTAATCATTTTGACCTGTAGACTTTTTTTATTCTTGGCTATAATTTTGTTTCTATTTGTATGACAAACATTCCAAGCTTCCTAAATAAACTATTATGTTTAGAAATGCTGTATTGAAAAAAAATATTATTTCTGTTAAAGAGCACTTGGGAATTATTTAAAAAATAATGAAATATTTTATAGGGGGCTAATAATTTTGTCTTATGTATATATACAGTGGGTACGGAAAGTATTCAGGTCTGAATACTTAGGACCATGTGATATTTCAGTTTTTCTTTTATATATAAAATGGTATTAAAACAATGTGCCTAAAGCATACGCTCAGTACCAGATATTTAGTCTTGCACATTTAATATGGGTATTTCTGTGTGTGAAAGCAAATTTGTCTCTCACATGCTGCCAGGACGGTTCATGTTCACCCAGGAGAGCGGTTTTGCCACAAGAGCTGAGATTGGAGAGCCTGAATGTTAACGCATTTATTACACAGAAGTAAAGCAGACTTTCATGTGGTCATAAATCATGGGACGTGGAAGCAGAAAATGGGCAGAAGGCTGAAACCGACAGAATGAGGATGTCTGCAGGCCACAAGGCCAATGCCAGCTTGGCCACAAACTAGAAAATGAAAAAGTGCCTGACACACTTACATGGAAGCCTGCTGAGATACAATGTGGGACCAGTTTATGTGTGAGATATCAGAGACTGCAACCAACTCCTGTCACACCACAGTTTCTCCCAAATGTTGCTGGTTGAGGCTCAGCCAGATTGTCTGTGAACCTCTCTTGAACAAGTCTGCATTTAATTACTGCTTTTGCTACTTGAAATGCATGATTCTGTATGGAAATGACATCTCTTATGATTGGCTGGCCTCCACATCTCATTAAAGGGATCATGAAACCAAAATTCCCTTGATCTTTTGACATATAAGAGGTCACTGTACTATAAAAACATCCTGTAAGTTTCAGAACTCAAAACTTCCTTGTTACTCTAAAAACAGCTTTTATTGAATCTAGTCTGCCAAAACAACAGCTGGTGGAATGTTCCACTCTATGATGTAATAGTGTGGATAAACCCCACCTCCGCAGAAGAAGATCAACGCCTGCTTCTACATCGCTGCCTGTTTAGCCCCGCCCACCGATTCTACATCACTGCCTGTTTAGCCCCGCCCACCAATTCTACATTACTGCCCCACCCACTGATTCTACATCAATGCCTGTTTAGCCCCACCCACCAATTCTACATCACTGCCCGACCCACCGTTTGTACATCACTGCCTGTTTAGCCCCTCCCACTGATTCTACATCACTGCCTGTTTAGCCCCTCCCACTGATTCTACATCACTGCCTGTTTAGCCCCGTTTTTAATGAAGATCCAGACCGCATCAGTAAGAACTTGGTCCTTTGTTCACTTCATTTTACTGTGGATTCGTTTACAAACAAGGCACAATTCGACGCGGAATTTTCAGAAAGATTCAAACTAAAAGACAATGCTGTGCCGACTATATTGGATCCAACAGTAATGTCGCAAGACAAAAGTGTGAGTAACTATTTTTATTATGTGGTCGCTATTGCTTTGTCTGTTATTACAGATCGTTTGATAAGTACTGAGTATTTATGCATTTTTAACCTAAATCACAGCAGCGTTCATCTATGGAGGATGCACGCTGTCAAACACACACAACTATTAGCCAATCATAGCAGTGTGCGTTTACTTCAGAGTCTACAATCCTCTACACTTATTCAAACAGAGCTTCTGATGTGGGGGTTAAAAACAGGACAGAAAATAGCCTTTTGCTTCTAAATTATGTTTCTTACGTAAAGATCTTGATAACATTATAAGTGGACCAGTTCATGACCCCTTTAAGGCCATCAGATTAGATTTATTTTATGGGCTTTTTTATTTCTTGTATTGAGATAGGACAGTAGAGAGACGACAGGAAAGCACTGGGTGGAGAGAGGGGAGCAGGATCCGCAAAGGACCTAACAAAGTCGGGTCGCCGTGAGAGCAGTTGTGATGTATGTCAATGCACTAACCTTGAAGCTCTCGGCACCAATGAAAAAAGCATTATAACATTGAAAATAAAGTGCATTATCTCTATTTTTACACTGTAAAAATTACATTCAAGACATTTAATCCCATTTCTATAGCTAACTAATAGTTACCAACTCAATACCGTAATGCAAAAAATCTAATTCTCAACATTGCAGTTATGTAAATATTTTTGAGCTAAGCATTAGAAATAAAAATAGGCATATATACAGTGAATAAAGTGATCGAGCCTATGTTTTGGAACAAATTACCCAGCAGAATAAGAATGATCAAATTGTTTATATAACTATCACAGTCTCTGACCACAGACTTAAAAGTTGATGGCTGGAGGGTAAAAAATGCTAACAGATATTTCCATCCTATAAAACAATTAACAGTGTTATTATTTAATTAGTGTTTCCTACAAACGTATGTAAGTGTGAGACTTCACACGCATGGCTACAGGCTATTACTGGTATATCAGTAATCCAAAAAACTAAATTCCTTCACCCTTTAAGATTTTATTTGTTTCTATGATTTTTCCATGGACACCCTATAGTACCCTATAGAGTAGTAATTCAAAACTGAAAAATGAAAACATTTCATTTCAGGTGCTGTGCAGTTTTGAGGCCATCTAGTTTTGGTCTGTTGAGGACATTATACCACCCATGGCCAATAATAGTACTTGATAGGTCCTGGTTCAAGACCAGCAGGTTTTAGAGGCCTGTGCAGAGCTGATTTTATTTCATTGTAAACATGCAGAATGGGGATGGGACTGCACATAGGTTTCAGCACAAGGGGTTGTAAAATCGTCGAAAAGATTTTATGGAAGACAGAAAGAGAGTCTGGCGTACTTTGTTAATACGATGGACACTGCGTCGTTTAGAATGCTCTCTCCAAACACCAGCATATTGAGCACAGGATCCACGTTCAGAGCGTTAAATATGGCGATAGTGGCAACTGGATCCACGGCAGAGATCAGAGACCCAAAGGCAAAACTGGAGAAAAATAAAACGAAGACATGAATGTACATGTCGAATCCTCTTTGCTCAATAGTTTCAGTAATTTCCCAAGCCAAATTCTCACCTGTCAGTCATTGTCATCTTGTAAATTACATCAGCCTATTGAAAAGAAACATGGAAACATAACAGTCATAATCATTGAGAAATCATACCGAAGGAGCTGTTAAGGTGTGCCAACTAGTCGAACTGGATAAACCACTTAATGAACTCACTTACACGTCTGTTTACATGGAAAGACATGGGAGAAGCTGTTAATACCTAACAAAACAGAAAGAGGATACCTGTCCCAGGAAATAGATTCCCCCTCCCACGATGAAGGCTGAGATCGCTGTTCCAAAAACGGCGAATAATGTGATCGAGCCTATGTTTTGGAAGAAATTACCCTGCGGAATAAACAACTGATTGACCAAAGTATCACAGTCATATGTATATCAAAAGTTGATGACTTGAGGTCAACCAATACGACCACAAAACTATTATTAGTGTTTTTATTTACAAAGTTCTGTAATGAAGTTGTAAGGGAGAGACTACACACATACTGTAGCTAGATGCTATTACTGGTATATCATATACTGGCAAAGTGCACTAAACCGGCTTAGTTTTGAGGCACCACTAAACGAAATGACAACTTGCAGTTTAGTATTTGAGATTCAGTAACTACTCTCACCAATTCAGTTTGCTAAGTAAAGGACAGTTTGTTGGACAGTAACTACTGAGCTGGGATCTTTTTTTCACTGAAAGAACCGGTTCATAACAGAAATCTGTTGTGAACTGAAATACACTGGTCAAGCTGTATGTTTGTTCTCATGTGCTGCCAGTGAGGAGAAAGCAATAGAAAGACATGCTTTATTGCTATTCTGTCTTTCTTTTTATCACTTCCAATTCAGATTCTTTCTTCCTTCTGAAAATTATGAATATTATAGTTTTGTTTACCTTATGTAATGAGTATCCAGACTCAAAAATGATTGGCGGTAGAAGTAATAGGAAAAACATATTGGGACGAAACATCTCTTCTTCCTGTGAAAGAAAGGAAGAAAGAAAGAAAGAAAAATGACCATGTGTACTTGAACAAACAGACTCACATTTTGTGTTTCATTTTGGATAATGTTCAAATAGAGTTGAATATTGTCATTAATAATAGTAATAACACGGCTGACTGCATGACAAGGTTGGTTTGTCACGTTTGTCTCATTTTTTCACTTCCTTTGTAAGTTTACTTTCATTTTAACAG
>NW_015548372.1:62748-67981 GCF_001515605.1 Sinocyclocheilus anshuiensis
ATTATATATATATTACAGTTTCATTATTTATTCGTTCATTCTTTTCACATTATCATTTTAAATTAAAATAAATGATTTTGTATAAAAAGATTATTTTGGTAACACTTTAATATAGGGACTGATTCTCACTATTAACTAGTTGCTTATTAACATGTTTATTATTAACATATTGGCTGTTTATTAGTGCTTATAAAGCACATACTCTGCATGACCATATTCTACATCCCTAATCCAACCCAATACCTAAACTTAACAACTACCTTACTAACTATTAATAAGCAGCAGCAAATTAGGAATTTATGGAGGCAAAAGTTGTAGTTAATGGTTTGTTAATAGCGATAATTGGACCTTAAAATAAAGTGTGAGCATTATTTGCAATATTTTCTTTAGGCTCATGTACAGTAAGGCAGTCTGAATTACTTATTCTGAATGAAATGTGTTGTATTAAAACATATATGTATATTATCACACTTCATTTTTAAGGTCCAATTCTCGCTATTAAATAACAGACTATTAACTACGACTTTCGCCTCAAACTCCTAATTTGCTGCTTATTAATAGTTAGTGCAGTAGTTGGTAAGTTTAGGTATTAGAGATGTAGAATATGGTCACGCAGAATATGTGCTTTATAAGTACTAATAAACAGCCAATATGTTAATAACAGGCATGCTAATAAACAACTAGTTAATAGTGAGAATTGGTCCCTATACTAAAGTGTTACCATGTATATATGTATATGTGTGTGCATGTAAATAAATACATTATACTTGATCACAAAGCAGAACTGTGTTTCTATGATAATAATGACATGTGTGCAGAACTGCACAAAGACACACTTCATGCATTTAACCACCAGTGCACCACATGTAATCATTTGCATGCTCTCATTCTTCAAGTTCCTGTGCAGGGAGGCCTTGCTCTACCACATTCTCTTTCAGTTCCACAATGATCCGTCACTTTTGGTGATCAATGAAGGGGAAAAAGCTACATTTTTGGTCCATGAACGTTTCAAACAATTCACAAAAACAGTCTTGAGAACAGCACAGAAATATTAAGACAAATTTGGATGTGTGTATGTGTTAAAACACATGAACCGAAGGCTCTGCATGGGAGCTAAAGCTGGTGGTTGGTGGCTGCTAACCAAGCGTTCCAGCATGTTGCAACAATCAGTGATAATGCAACATTTCTTCTGATTGCATCTCAAAATCTTTGTTGGGACTGCAAGAACATTTTAAAGCATGATAGGAAAGCTTCTGACGCCAAAGTTGTTACAATCAGAAGGCAGCAAAATTATGTTGCCTCAAATCAGAAGCATTAATCTTCATGGAAACCGTGTCTACGTAAGTATGCGAATGCAAACACTTTTAGCTATGCAAGCTCGATTTGAGAAAAATGTGTCAGAACACAAGGAAACACAAAGGAAACGCACATTGCATTCTCCGAGCTGTCGCAAGGCCTGCTACAGCGGACGTTACTGTAAACCAGAGGGCTTTAAACCGTTCCTGGAGCCCAGGACAATCCCAGGATGCATTGCAACAGGCTCTGTGGAAATTTTCATTTGTAAATACTGAACAATAATGATATAATTGATTTTTAAATGGATGGAACTCAACATCCATATGCCATGTTTTTGCGCTTACTTGAGTATAAAGTTTTTAGTTTTACATCTGACTTTTAAAACACTTGGGGAATGATATTAACACCAAGAGCTAAACGGAAAGTTGTCGATGAAAGGTCCATTCATGCCTCGAGCAAAACAAAAACAGCTTTCAACATGTTCATGTGCTTTAATGGAAAAAACAATGAATAGAGATTTCACGTTTTAAAGGGATAGTTCACAAATTCTGACATCAATTGTGGTTTCAATCCTATAAGACCTTGTTCATCTTTGAAAAAATACAAAACAAAAAAACAAGATTTTTGTAATGAAACCTGAGATATTTCTGTACCTCTTGTTGAAAGTCCATTCCACCAAAACCTCGATGTTCTATTAAGTGTGGTTTAATCCAAGTCTTTTGAAGAGACACCGTCACTTCATATGATAAACAGATTTATTTTCATATATTTTTAGATTCATATGGTTTAATTTTATGTCTTTATCAACGTTTTTAAAAGTTTTGGTATAATGGACTTTTAATGAGGAGATAGAAATCACTCAGGTTTTATTAAAATGATATTAATTTGTGTTTTGAAAATGAATAAAAAGGCTTAAGGGTTTTGGAATGGCATGAGGGTAAATCATTTTCATTTCCTGAATTTTAATTTTTCTGTGACTTTTCCTTTACGGAAGGGAAAAAGATACACTAAAAATCCTTGCTCTTGTTCCAAGTCTTCTGTGGAATCTGTCATGTGAGCAGTATTAAAGTGGTGCATTTGAGAAAAAGATTATGCTGCACATGGATAGCACTTTAAATCAGCCACTTAAAAGGTTTTATTTCAGTTAGTATGATGCTTTAGGAGGTCTCGGCCTATGTAGACAGCAGACAACGTAGCAGCCGACTAGGGCTTGCTGAAGGCTGATTTCAGTCGATCCCTTCAGCACTAAACATGTACATCACATGTACAAAGTTTTGTCAAGACACGTGTTTGCATGTGCATCGGGTGCGACGCCATGAGCATATGGGCCGACGAGTAAAGGTGCACTGAGTCCATCTGTAGCAGTGACAAGACAACAGCATGTCATAGCCTCAGGAGGACAAGCTGCTAGCAAGAACCAGCATGTTATTCTGAGGTTAGCCTCAATCAATCAATCAATCGATCCAATTTATTACACACTCCTTTTTTTTAGCTCAGCTAAAACTTTGGAAGTCGTGGCCTAATGGTTAGAGAGTCGGACTCGTAACCCAAAGGTTGCGGGTTCGTGTCTCGTACCGGCAGGGATTGTAGGTGGGGGGAGTGAATGTACAGCGCTCTCTCCCACCTTCAATACCACGACTGAGGTGCCCTTGAGCAAGGCACCGAACCCCCAACTGCTCCCCGGGCGCCGCAGCAAAAATGGCTGCCCACTGCTCCGGGTGTGTGTTCACGGTGTGTGTTCACTGCTGTGTGTGTGCACTTTGGATGGGTTAAATGCAGAGCACTAATTCGGCCACATGTCACTTCACTTTTCACTCACTCACACTTTAAAAAACTGTGTAGCAAATTAGCTCAAAAGGGAAATGTATAAATAATTACAATTATTTATATCAGCTGCCAGTAGTAACTGTAGCAGAATTAATATTGTCATCAACTAATCTGTTTGTCCAGCGAACATTCATTGTAATTTCATATAAATTCTAAGAAAGGATATTTTCGTGGCCACAGAAAATAACCTTCTTATAGTACTAATGCATTAGAGCATGTAGCTAGATCGAAATCGTAAAGGGGCATTATTCACAAGCAGGGCCAGAAACTCATGTAATTTGTGCACAAAATTTTATTAACTAAACGCTAACACACATAACTAATTTAAACAAACAAACACTCACTCACACACACATGGGGGAAGGGCAAACGAGACTTGATGGATGAAACCATCAGGAAAACCAGAGAATGAAGCTATGAAAAGAGTCAGATATCCACCTGAGTAAAACCATCAGCGCAGTTTATAACGGGGTCTATAGCTTATACTAAATCTCTGTTTCATTTAGTTAAATGTACGATACTTGCATTGCCTTGGTCGTTGACGAGTGTCTGGATGCAGTCTCGGATGAAAGTCTTGATGGTTTCAAGGGTTTGGACTTGCTATCACGTTCTTCCGGGTTTGAAGAGTGATGAACTCCAAAGATGTTTGGACTCGATGGTGATTGGGAGTTTCTTCCCAGTGGAAAGTGAAGAAGAGCTAAGAGAGACATCAGCTGAGATCCTAGGATCTTTGGTGAATGGAAAGTCAAGGCCGAAGCCTGGCACAAACTTAAGGGTTCCAGAAGAGTTCTAGCTCAGCATCCCCATCTTCTCTGAATCTAACAGAACTGCATACTGGCTGTGTCGAGGTCTGCTCTGGGACTTAGCGACCAGAAGACGGGAAGGTGATGAGAGACGAGTGAAGAGACTAAAACCCCTTTCACACTGCACTTTGGTCAAGGAAAATTGCTGGAAAATTGCAGGAGTGCCTTCTGTGTGAACGTAAACACGTCCCGGGATTGATTCTGGGATCGATCCTGGGTTGGGGACCTAGTAACATTGCTAGTCTCAAAACGAGCCCTGTGTGAACAAAAGCCAGAACCAATGCTGTAAAGGGTGTGTCGTAGTGATGACGCACGTTATCATGCAACTCTTTTACTGGGTGTTTTGAATGCAGATCAACATTTGCGACAAAAAAAAGTGCAAACTGGTATGAAGCAGAGATCAGGGAGCTCCTCACTATCCGCGCTAAAGCTGAGATCGTTCGCCAGCTTAGTGGAACGGTATGTGTCACATTACACATCGTAACGTCACGTGTCTTTACACTGGAAAATCACTGGCAGTGTGAATGAACCAAAATCAAACGATCCCGGGACAAATCACGGAACACATTATCCGTGTATTTTCCGGAAACTCTGTGTGAAAGGGGCTTAAAAAGCCAAGCGGGTCACTGAAGTGAAGCCTTTTCTGTGGAGGTCACACCTCTCGGGGGTCAAAGAGCCAATGGTGACTTGCACTTCTGGAGGGAAAGTTTATGACTCTTTGTCTTAGAACATGGCATTTTGCATACGTAATTGGATTGGGTGTTGATGCCAAAACTGTTAAAGTTTCTTAGAACACTAGCATGTTGCATAGGTATCAACATATAACATACACTCTCAATTAGATCATCCGAAGACTAATTCATAGAGACCAAACATGGTATAAGTCAGGTGACATTAACTAGTGATCTATCATAAGCATGCATAAAACAGTATACAACCATATAGACCAGTGGTTCCCAACCCTGGTCCTGGAGGCACCCCAACACTGCACGTTTTGCATGTCTCCTTAATCAAACACACCTGATTCAGGTCATCAGCTCATTAGTAGAGATTTCAAGACCTGAAATTGGTGTGTCAGAAAAAGGAGACATGCAAAATGAGCAGTGTTGGGGTGCCTCCAGGACCAGGGTTGGGAACCACTGATATAGACCATATACAAGAATATAATAATCATACACAAGGACCTGGGGATATGCATGATAGGAAGGTCATAGAAAAAAATTGTCTATGAATTAATGAAAGAAGTAATTCCCTATAGCAGTATGTGTCTGTTTTAGAGAGAATTAAGTATGTGGGGGGGGGGGGGG
>NW_015548372.1:68285-74907 GCF_001515605.1 Sinocyclocheilus anshuiensis
GGGAGAACTCTCAACATGCCATTAGGTCGTAAAGTTGATCTGATCTGGCTGAGATGTCCTGGTTGCCATGGTAACCAGGGGCCTGGAGATTGTTCACAGACATGCTGGCACCGAGTCTGGTGTTGGGTGAGGGGACTGTGATTATTTGTTAATCTAATGAATAATTGATTTGTTAAATCTAATGAACAATTGTGTGTCTGATTGGTCCAAATGCTACAACTGTCACTGATTCCTGCGAGTGAGACAAAACATGTCCCAAAAAATTCCCCGTCTTCATTTTGTAAAACAGGAACAGTACTAGCGTTGAAATGAATCAGAGATGATCATTAGTATGTTTTTAAATCAAATGTACCAAAATAACATTACCTACATCTATAAAGACAGCTGTCCTTAACTCAGTACTTCATAGTAGTGCTGTCAAATGTTCAGGTACAAAGTCAATATTTTAGTTGAAAGTTTTAAAATGTCAAAAGAGTTTATGTTTGAGCTCTGCATGCTTGCAACATAACCAACAAAGTGTAAACACAATGTAGAATAAGAGAATACGACATTCATGTGTAGTCAGTTTCACCGATTATTGGGAGTATTATATCTGAGTGCAGAGCTCAGTCAATGAACTTAAAGTGAACAGAAGTAACTGACAGGTTCAGTAACTATAAAGGCAGCGCTCTTAACTCGCCTTCTGTATATAATCCATTCACAATTTGGAGTTTTATTTTTCATCCAATCTGAAATTGTGATGATACATCAATAACCACAGAAAAAAAACAAAACTGATGTCAAAATATATCTGTGCATTAAGTCTTGGAGTGTAAATGTAGACAAATGGGCTACATGATAATGTTTTTTTATTGATTGATTGATTGCACTGATTAATAACTTTAATATTTTGTATTTTCACACAGTTAAAAAAATAGCTAAAAATGTAAACAGTTTTTACTATAGCACTAAAACTAGTTATGAACATTACTACTATGTCCTCCTGACAGTAAGGAAGAGGTTAATTTGAAAAACATTTCAAAATAAACCATTGAATACAATTTCACAGTTGTCCTTACTCATTATCAAGACTGTCAGATATTTATGAATTCTGGAGTTTAGTTTAAATATATTTATATTGATATTTAAACTAAACTTTAGAATTCATAAAAATATATTTAATTAAAATTCACCAACACCAACACCACTGGACAAATATCTTGGCCGTTTTTAAATAAGTATGGGGTTGTTAACATTGTTGTTAACAAGTGTCTTATGCTCACCAAGGCTGCATTTATTTGATCAAAAATACAGTGAAAACAGTATTATTGTGCATATATGTTTTAATAACTTTAAAATATATATATGTATCTTAAAATAGAATTTATTCCCTTGATGCAAAGCTGAATCCCACCCCTAGGGATGGGTTACGATTGTCAGCTACAGTAATTGTCCAACCACCAAGTAGTCGACTGGCAAAAAACAGATAGTTTTAATGTTTTTCTTGCGTTTGTTCCGATATCTCTAATGCCTGCTGTGCTTGAACAGTAAAACCCTTCCAGAGAAGAGAGTTGCATCTGTACATTTATGCCCTGTAAAGCACAGATAAAAGATGGAAACAGCTGCTGCATTCCCTTTTTTTTTTTACACCATGTCTTACACCATGAGGATTGCACTTTTAAGAAGGTGTGTATATAGAAAGTTAAAAATAATTCCACTTTTGAAAAATCATGTTGAGACCCCCTGCATTCTCTTCATCCAGCAGTTACTGAACACAAGAACACATCTAATGTGACGATGCCCTAAGAAAAGGGCTCAGATGAACCGAAATTCCATATAGTCTTGCAAAATTACTTATTTTCAAAATCTACTAGTTGGCTGCCTAAATGACTAGTCAGTTTTGAAAATCTGCAGTTTTGTACACTTCGTGCAGAACAGAAACACCTGCTCATGCCACATCTCAGAATCAGTGCACTGCAAACGCAGAGTTGAAGCACAGTTCAGAGGGGATGAAGCAGACACACGATCGAGAGGGTCTCTGGTTACCCAAACACAGCGAGAACTGAGAGGCCCTCTTGACCTTTAGACTTCCTGAAACAAAAGGAAGCTCTGTCCTCACAGAGCCTGGCATCACCTCACATCCCAGACAAAAAAAAGTTAAAGCCTGAAACAGAGAGAGATGAAAAGGTGGAGAGAGGAAGAGAAAGGAAAGGCATGCATGAGAGGAAATGGGAACTAGAGAAAGAAACAAAGACATTGTGAAGAAACAGGAGACAGAAAGAGAGTGAAAATGTAAGAAGAAAAAGGGAAGGGGGAAGCACCGGACAGAGAGCGGTATGGCACATGGAATCAATTCCTCTGCTTGCAAAACTAAAAATTTCCAACATGCTTAGGAAAATCCGTGCAATCCTCAAAGTGCAAAGTGCAGTGAAAAAAGTGCAACCCTCATTAAAACATACCCAGGTGACATTAAAATAAAATAACATTTTTATTTATTTATGTATTTATTTATTTATGTATTTATGTATGTATGTATGTATGTATGTATTTATTTATTTATCTATCAATCACTTTTACCCGTTAATTCTGGTTATTTCCCATGGAAAGATTCTCAGTAGATTACCATTGTATTTTAGTATTTTGGGGTTTGGTTTTATATTTTATACTGTATATATATATATATATATATATATATAATGTTTACTATGGTAAAATGCACGTTATAATGCATATGACTAAGACTAAATAAATGCAAATATTTATTTTCTTAATTATATGTTAAATAATATTTCCATGTTAATATTCATATTACAGAGACCATTGCCATGTGTTGACCTGAGGTTTGATGTCTATCTAGATCAAGGCAAGGCCACAACGGTAATCACTCACTGGCCACTCCTCGTTGTATCTGAACCGGCATCTCTTTTTTCACCACTCCCATTAACAAATATAGTTAATCGCTGTTAAATATTTGAGTACTTAAGGTTGCTATTAGTAGGGAACGTTTGATGCTAGTCTTTTGTACTTTAATGTATGTGTTTGTATGATCACCTGTAATCACCGATCGCTCAAATCACAGACGTGGACGTATTTGTTCACACTGCATCGCATTTGTAAAATATAAGTTTTACATGAGAGTCTTTACTGTAACTTTGAATCAATTTAATGTGCTCTGAAGTATCGGTTTCTTAAAGTTCTGATCACTAGTGTAATGTTCAAGTGTAACCTTCATAAAACAGGGTGGGCAAAAAATACAATGCAGCACCTTTGTGCAATAGCAAACTATTGGTTGACACTTTACAATAAGCTTCCATTTAACGTTAGTTAACAATATTAATATAACATGAACTAACAATGCACAATATTTCTACACGATATTTCTAAAGCATTGACTAATCTTAATTTCTAATTAACATTAGGACCTGAGCTAACACGAGCCAACAATGAAGCTAGATTTTTATTAACAAATGTTAACAAAGATGAATAAATATAACAAATGTACATTGTTAACGTTACTGAAGGCATTAACTACCGTTAGCTAAAGAAAGTTTATTATAAAGTGTTACCTTAGTCTGAGACAACAGGGCTTCTTAAACACGCAGATGATCTCATGATCAAGACTCTCTGTCTGCTTGTGTTTAAAGGAGAGTAATCGAGTACTGTAGACATGTTTTTACGCAGTTTAGTGTGAAGAACAGTATTTAGCACATTTATGTGTTTCTTTCTACAAAAGGCATATCAGTTTATCTAAAACACTGCGCCTACGCTAATGTTGTTTCAAACACATTTGGCTCAGAGGTTTTTATCACGGTGTCTGGTGTCATTTATCCGGATTGATTGCTAAGACTTTGCTTCGACTGGGATATTCAATTTATACGTTTAAAGAATCGATTGATTGATATTTGTTTCACTATTTTCAAATTCAACTCTACAAACATGCCAATCTTATCCTTACGTCATAAAGATAGCATTGTGGGACTAATTGAAACTGGCGAATCATTATTTGGACAAGCGTGTGGTATGCACCTTTAGGAAGAAACTGCCTGCAGTTGACAATGAAAACTCACATTTAATCATTTTTAAACTAAATACATAAAGTTATAGTGTGACGACATCTATGATATTAGGGTTTAATAAATTGCATCTATTTGGAAAATGAACAACTTTTCATTAGGTAGGCCACAATTAGAAGAGGGTGGGCCCATGTCCATCTGGACCCAACCGTAACACCACTGCTCCACGAATGAATGCGATTATATCACAAGTCATCACAGGACACCAGGACTAAAGGTCAACTAGTACCTAGGATAGCAAAGTCCACTAAAGGAGGTAGAGCTTTTTCGCATTTGGCTCCCAAACTCTGGAATAGCCTTCCTGATAACGTTCGGGGTTCAGACACACTCTCTCTGTTTAAATCTAGATTAAAGACACATCTCTTTGGCCAAGCATTCAAATAATGCATCTCATAGTCTTGTACTGCAGTTATATCTGATCAAATGCACATTATTATTCTTTAGCTTGGGTTGAAGACATCATCTTTGCTTGGTTGGAACAGCAGCTACACTAATTTTGTCTCTATTTGCTTCTCTGTTTCTGCCACGGGACTTGCATCCCCAGGTAACTAGTAATTACACAAGCTTCAGTCTGGATCCAACCCTTACGAAGATCTGAGATGACCAAACACATGAGAAGAGATGATGCCAAGCCCCCAGAAGACCTCAGATGATGCCAACCCTCAGACAACATACAAAACTATCAAATTTTGCTTAATCGCAATCGCAAAGTTTAATCGCAACATATAATCATTGTAGTTAATAGTGTTCACCGTCTGTTTGATTACGTGTAATTTGTAACTATCCACATGATTTTTACTGTACATTTCTACCATAGTCACCACTAATAACCTACTCCTAAATATAATGTAGAAACGTAATATTTTCTGTAAATCTGCTTTACAACGATTTGTATCGTGAGAAGCGCTATACAAATAAACTTGAATTGAATACCTTCCAGTTGGCCAACTGCTGCGACTCGATGATCTTGATGAACGCTCCCATCAGAATCCCTGAAAAACAAAAGCCAGATCCCAACTACACTCTGAAGAAGTAATTAGCTGCTATATGGATTATTAACAAAAGACTAGGTTGGATGAACCAAAGAGGAACAATATTTTGTAGTTTGTGACAAACATATATAAAGAGAAATCGTTCTTCTGTGATACATAAAAGAAAATGTTTTGAGAAATGTCTCAGTGTTTCTTGTTCGTTTGTTTATAATAGACCATAGAGTAGCTCCATTTTAAATTTTTTGTCAGGAATGAAAACGCAACGTGATCTCATGATAATTCTCATGTATTTTACGTAAAATGTGGTTCTATAAAACGTACATTTATTTACGTTTTTACAGGCACTAAAACGTACAATTCTGACGTATTTTTTAATATCTAAACGTACAAATATGTACGTATTGTGACGAGTCGGCTGCCTCCCCCTAATTATCATCATCACCCCATCCCTTAATCGCCGCCCTTCGCCAGGCTCCCGACGGGAGTGGGTGCGTGAGAGAGGAGGGGCGCTGAAATAGCCAGGGCTGGCGGCGTGTGATGGGGCACACTTGAACCGAATGGAGCCTCATCACCGCCGCTGTTTAAATGCCGAGCGCGCCTCTCCTCGGGAGACCGGTCTCTTCCCCGTGCATGCACGCTGGTGTCCTCGTGGGTCCAGGAAGGGTGCATAGAGGGATCTCCGTGCCGCCGAAGATGCGAGCTACCGGACCCGCGGTCCGGACGAGAGCCGCACCTGTTACACGGCCGTCGGGCCAGGATGCCGGGCCGTCTAGACCCTTCACCCAACGGGGCCAAGGCGAGAAGGATGCCGTGAAGGGAGCGCGTGCGGACGCCGGACTCCGCCCCTTACCTGGACCCGTCCTTCCTGACCACTGCCCTTTCCTGCACGAACCCCGCAGCACAAAAAAATAGCTGAAATTATTAAAATAACCCCATTCTCAAGTTTGGGAACCCTTGGTTCTTAATACTGTGTGTGGTTACCTGAATGATCCACGACTGTTTTTTGTTTTTGTGATGGTTGTTCATGAGTCCCTTGTTTGTTCTGAACAGTTAAACTGCCTGCTGTTCTTCAAAAAATCAAAAAATCCTTCAGGTCCCACAAATTCTTTGATTTTCCAGCACTTTTGTATATTTGAACTAGGGCTGTGCGATTTGGGGGAAAATATCAAATTGTGATTTTTTTTGACAGATATTTGATTTGCGATTTTAAATTTGCAAAGTCAAGCTTCAGCTCAATATTGCCAATAATGTGCAGCACAGTAGCGAAGCTGCTACCCAAGCTGACTCCTCATGATGACGTAGTAGCCTTCTTACAAATGTTCGAAGCGACGGCCACCACGGAAGGCTGACGGGCGAAGCTCAGCGTGCATACTTCGCTCTTCCCACCGCCTCCGCCGATCAATATAAGGAGGTCAAGAAGGAGATTCTAGACCGCCTGGGGTTATCCCCTATCTGTGCCGCCCAGCACTTCCACGAGTGGGAATATAAGCCCCGTCTGCCGGCCCGTGCCCAGGCCGCCAAACTCACGCAACTCACGCAGCACTGGCTGCTGGAGGGGGCTCCATCGGCTAAGCAGGG
>NW_015548372.1:75004-75681 GCF_001515605.1 Sinocyclocheilus anshuiensis
GAGGCCCACGACAGGACCTCGTCAGCGGCCCGTGCTTCTGGCCTCGGATAGCGGGAGAGAAGGTGAGTCCCCCTCTCAAAATCCTAACCTCTTCTATGATGTGTTCCAACAGGTGACCGGAGGGGGCTCCTTTGGAAAGGAACAACGGGAGGATGACAGGCTGAAGCATGGATGGACCCAGGTCCGGGTCATCGAAGGCAAGGAGGTTCAGCCTGGTCCCCACCCTCTCCCGCATTTCGTCGTGCAAAATGGCCTGCTGTACTGTGTCGCACAGCGAAGGGGGGAGGAAAAACTGTTGTTGGTGGTGCCATGCACCAAAACGGAGACCGTACTGGAGCTGGCGCATTCCCATCCCTTGGCAGGGCATCTCGGAGCCGGGAATACCATCCAGCGGATCCGCGACCGCTTCCACTGGCCAGCTTGGAGGCCGAAGTGAAGCGGTTCTGCCAAGCCTGCCCGACCTGCCAAGTGACGTCACCCAGGACGCCTCCCCCCAGTCCGCTCCACATCAACCTGCTGAAGAAGTGGGTGGGGACTAGAGACCAGCTCGCAGCCCTCGCTGTCTCTGACCCCGTGGTGGTTGACGTCAACCCCTACCTATCGGCTGCCCAGAAGAGGGAGCTGCAGCACCTGGTCGGTCAGTTCTCTGATGTGTTCTCCTCGTCCAGATAGGCCGC
>NW_015548372.1:75970-86106 GCF_001515605.1 Sinocyclocheilus anshuiensis
CTCGCCCTCTCATTTCTCCCACAGACAGCAGCGTGTGACCGACCAGCCCCACAGGAGCACTGCACGGACCCTCTGCACTGGGAAGACGGAAGAGAGCACTCACGGCACCGGAGCACCTACCTGGACCTTTCTCCCTAGCACGCACCTCACCAATAAATCCACCCTCCGGGGTATTTATTAAGATTTCCTTGTCGTGTGATTCTTCACCCCGTTACAATATATATATATATATATATATATATATACGTATGTTTTGTTTTTGTTTTTCTGTTTTTTAAGTCACATCAAAAGTGGCAAAAGTTACAGCTAAAAAATTTTATAATAGTAAAGGTTTCTATAATATAAAATATTTATATTTCATAACAGTGGTCTAATTTAGAATTTTCTATTTAAAGAAATACATTTATCATAGTTTCTACAAAAATATTTAACAACACAGCTGTTTCCACTGATAATAATGAGCAGTAAATCAGCATATTAGAGTGATTTCTGAAGATCATGTGACACTAACGACTGGAGCAATGATGCTGAAAATTCAGCTTTGATCACAGAAATACATTACAGTTTAAAATATATTCAAATAGAAAAGTTATTTTAAATTGTAAAAATATTTTATGTTTTTTACTGTATTTTTTATCAAACAAATGCAATCTTGGTGAGCATAAGGGACTTCTTTCAAAAAAAAATATATAAATCTTTCTGATCACCAACTTCTGAACAGTATTATATGGGTAATAAAGGTTACATTTTGATGTTTTTTTTTTTATGCTGTTATGTATTTATTTGCATGTGCTTCTTCCTTCATCATCATCTCTTTTGTCTCTTTTTAATCAGACATTTTGTGTTTAAAATCACTTTTTAAAAAATCAATAAATAAACACAACAAATAAATATCATTATTCAATATGCAATATCATATGTCTACGTTCTCTAAAAGGTAAAAGGTCTAGTCAAGTACAAAGAGATAAGTTACACCAGGTGAACTGTGATTGTGCTGTGTCACAGTAACCCATAGTGATGTGATGTGTTTAGTGCCGGTTTATAATTACACTTCAACCTAGATTAAACATCTAGCATCCAAGACATTATGAACAAATTCATGAGCACATATGTAGAGCCTGTCAGTGTGTCAGACTACACTCACGCCGCACAATACAGACAATGCACCAAACACAAACACACATGGCAACGACGCAGACAGATGACATCAGCGCCGAGGGCCGATCCCAAAACATCAACCTGAAACCTCACGAGTTTCACCGTGACGTCACTGGCTCAGTGGTGTCAGATACACAAATACAGCCTGAGTCACCAGCCAGCTTACTACAATCAGCACTCAGAGTTCATTAGCACTAGCTACCATACATGAAGCTTCAAGTGACAAACTTTGTGTTGCTGTCTTGTTTTTCACTAATATCGTGTCTGAATGAAAGCACATCAAATAGCAGAAAACCTCCCCAGAAGAGTCTAAGCTGTTATGTTACACATACTGTACATTACCTTCAAGACTCAAAAAAACATCAAAACATTGACCATCTCGCATGAACAGAATCAGCCTCTCTTAAGCATTTATCAGTCTCAGAGACACACAGTGAACACTAAGGAAATGCAGCTGCACCCTGGAGAAACGCTTAGTATTCTTCTAATGCAATAAAAATCACAACTTCAGTTTTTAAAAGAAATAAGACCAACACATTGTCAGTGTCTCACCGAGGTCATTTTTATCTTTAAAACAGCCGGTTCTACCCACCAATGACCAGCAGGCTGAAGAAAATGCTCATCCCGCTGGACTGCTCCTCCTCCTGGGCTTTGACGCCCGTCTGCACCGGCAGGATGGGCTCATTTTTAGGAGGCTCGGGGGTCGAGGGCTTGGGCACAGGTGTGGTCGACTGAACAGTGTCATTGCTGGAGCTTTCCGTGCCATTTAACCTGTCAGATGAATACATTTCATATGGTATTTAGTGCAGTCAAACGATTAATCGCATCCAAAATAAAAGTTTTTGTTTACATAATATATATGTGTGTACTGTGTATATTTATTATGTATACTATATATAAATACACACACATACAGTATATATATTTTGAAAATATTTACATGTATATACATTTATATTATATATACATGAACATATATGAACATAAAATATTTTTCATAAATATATACATGCATGTGTTTGTATTTATATATACACATAATAAATATACACAGCATACACACTTACATTATGTAAACAAAAACGTGTATTTTGGATGCGATTAATCGTTTGACTGCACTAATGGTATTACATCAAATATGATGACATTTGACTAAACAATCACTTTAACATTAACACATTAACATTAAAAGATTAAGATGATATATCTGAAGATACAAGTCTATAACAATCAATAGACAGAAGAATCATCCTATTCATACACCATAACACAGGCCTATAACTGTAAATAGATGTATACTCTTGCTGTATCGTGCTGCAGAGATGGTATCAGGTAGTAATACCATGGTACTTTGATTTATACCATGATACAGGATCGTTCAAAATGAAAACACAGAAGACCATGGTATCAGTTATTGGATAATTGTAATAGTGATGATTAACATTGTCACTCTGTCAATCACTCACTCACGCTTTCTGCTGTTAAACTGCAAGCGAACTGATGCTATGTAATGAAGTAATACCTGATCAGATGCTCTCCGTGCCCATCAGCAGTACTCTGATCATGTAAATCACTGACAGCTCTATTATTGTGAGATTCTTCATCGTTTTTACTGTGTGTTTGATCATCTGCTGCCGCAAACCGCCCGAGATCAGCCGTCAATATAACTGATAACACAGCGATCACAGCAGCGCGATTACTGAAGCTCATCGTGCTCACAAACACAAATAATCATTAGACACAGGGGGAAAATCGCAAAATAAACTCATGTCGCCACAATCCATGCTTCGCGGAGTAAATTCGTCGTCATCATTACGTACCCGGAAATCCTGGGAGATGTAGTTTCTGGGACATGTGGATTTGTAGTTTATCCCTTTGGGTAGTTTTAAGCCGAAGTAATGGAATAAAACGTAGATATCGTGTTTTTATTTGTACATATATATTTAGTTACTTATAGTATCCACAAAATGTATGCATTATCAGTGCAGAGAAGAAAATTGCAGTTTAAAAACGGACGTGCTGACGTCACAATGGAGTGATGGTTGCTGGGAGTTGTAGTTCACATAAGGTGCGCGTGTCTACAATACGCAATTCTGTGATGCATTCATTTGGAATGACATCCTGGTGAAAACACAGGCTGTCCGCTTAGATAAATGACTTATTTGACGTCTTGTCTGCATAAGATGAGCAATGCCATTAATATTTACATGATTGGGAGATTCTGTGCGGGTGTAGCACTGGATCTCATACTCTACCTAGTTTGCAGTAGTCATTATTAAAACAATACCTTGTTCTATTCAAGTTTATTATTTTATGTCTTTTGAACCTCTGGTCTGGTCAGTGTCTACCAGGACAGATGGAATAATTGCTCATTTGAGTTTTAAGGTCTTGAGCTCCTACTCTAAATAATATGCAGACGCATTAATGGGGCCATTCAATTTCCCCTCGACGATCAGTACGCGCCTTTATACTGTACTTGTCTGTTTCACAGCCTCTGGGAAAACTGGACCATGCGTGCAGCGTTACGTAATCAAGTAAAGTCACGCATAGTAATTTTCACACAGTCCCTCCTTTGCAGACGGTCCCTAGAACATTGCCCTGATATGTGCGTAACGCAGAGTCCCATGCGCTTCCATTCATAGCAGCGCGCAGGAGGGTGTGTGTATGAGTGAGTGCGCGCGCGTGTGTGTGTGTGTGACACACGGGATGAAGATGATGAGACTCCACTAGGACAAGTGACCCTTCTAGATTGGATACATTTCGGGATCGGACCTGATCAGCGTGTCTGCGCTCGGACTCTCCATCTGCGTCTATTAACCGGACACATATCTGTCCATACTTATAGAAGAATATCTGCGTCTCTCTGTATAATGCCGACACATATGAGATTTCGGAGAAGGTCATTTCTTGGGCTTTTATTTCTCTTCTCGCTCTCCACTTCTGCGCTGTACTTAATCTATTCAGCCCCTGGCATAGGTAAGCCACTGAAACATTTAGTTAACATCTATTCTGAATAGGCTGCATGTGGGTGACATCTGTAGTCTGGTTATTTAGGCTGCTCTGTTTTATATAGGCTAGTCAGGTTTGTCAGTTGATGATGATTGTATGATGAATAGATGGCCAATCATTGTTTTTAATTTATCATGTATAGAGTAATAAGCCCGCGATCGGTTGTTTGTGTTTAGAGAGCAAATTCTGTCAGACTTCCCATCAAATCCATGTCGTTTACTGTGCTCAGCATGTATGAAGACCTCCATTATAGAGAACACTTCATATCTCCAGGCAAATGCGCTTTGATTTTTTTGACTGTTAGTGTTCTGATAACATTATAAATTGTGCTACTATATCTTCGGGCCCCAAAGACGCGCCTTCCAGGCAGCGAAACTCCAGTCCACGAGCGCTTCGGTCATGAATGTTTTATTAGGATATGCTGAGGTTATAAGAGCTATTAAATCGTGCATTTGAATACGGGTTATAGTAGGATTTGTCAATTCCGATTGGCGAAGAACTTTCCAGCAGCTTTATTGATTTATTTTTAATAATGCAATAGCAAACAATAACATTAAATTTAAAAGTATTAGCTTAGGTCAAGGTTATTTGTTAATATAGCTACACAGAGAGAGTTAATTACAAATGGCATTAAACATAAACTGCACATTTTTTAAATCCATGTAATTTAGGCTACATGTGTCGAAGTGTACGTATATTAGGTTAAATTAGGTTGATATAAACGGCCTAAAAAGTGAGTGAGAATACAAAACAATAAGTAGCCTACATACTTAACATTGAGATCAAATTGCTCATTGCAAAGCTGTGGTTGTGTCACAACAGGTCAAGTGTTGCACCTTTAGAGAGGAACCTGGTGTGGTCAAGTGTTTTATTTCTGTGCTGCCTTGTGAATATGTTGCCTTCTGTGATTTTTATTTTCTTGACATTTCTTTGTCATTTAACCTATAGGCAACCCTTTCTCCTCTGTACCCTTTATCTGTATTTTCTAAATTGGCTTAATTATTAATGAAGACACTTTAAAAACCGTTTAGCTTCCATGGCATGTGAGTTCCCCGTGTTTAAAAGGAGAACAAGGACCAGTAATTCTAGTATGTTAATATGAATGAAAAGCTTTGCAGAAGCTGCATTTGTCCCGGGGGGAGGTGACTGGCATGTGAAGGGAGTGAAACGGCCCTCTTCTGGAAGACGTCTTTGTTTAAACGCAGGGAAACACGGGAAATGTCAAGTCCCTAGTGTTTCTGGTAATCGTGGGGCATATTTTTGGCTTTGGCACTAGAGGACATTAAACATATTAGCTCTTCTTTGGAAACCAGGGATTTTAGGTTATCTTCACGCAGAAAACAAAGTTGTGAAGGAATTTGCAACAAAAAAAAAAAAAAAGATTCCTCAAGTTTAGTAATCTTAAAGGGTTACTTTAATATGAAAATTGTGTCATAATTTGCTCACCCAATCCCATAAGACTATTAATCTATGGAACACAAATAATAATATTTTTAGTATTCTCTCATCATCATATTATCAACCCCATCGTTTATTGTTATTATAATAGTAAGTACATGTAACGTGTAACAAGGACACGTGTAATAAAGTGTTACCAAGTTTGTTTTTTTATTTTATGAAGCCAATTAGGTGCAATATCTTTAAATTGTATTAGGCTATATAAATTGATATTATATTTGCTCTCAAGATATCGACTATATGTGACCCTGGAGCACAAAAGCAGTCTTAAGTCGCTGGGGTATATTTGTAGCAATAGCCAAAAATACATTGTATGGGTCAAAATTATTGATTTTTCTTTTATGCCAAAAATCATTAGGATATTAAGTAAAGATCATATTCCATGAAGATAGTTTGTAAATTTCCTACCATAAATATATCAAAACTTAATTTTTGATTAGTAATATGCATTGCTAAGAACTTCATTTGGACAACTTTAAAGGTGATTTTCTCAATATTTTGATTTTTTTTTTGCACCCTCAGATTCCAGATTTTCAAATAGTTGTATCTCTGCCAAATATTGTCCTATCCTAACAAACCATATATCAATTGAGAGCTTATTTATTCAGCTTTGAGATGGTGTATAAATCTCAATTTTGAAAAATTGACCCTTATGACTGGTTTTGTGCTCCAGGGTCACATATAATGTAAATTCAGGTAAATAGGCTACATCATATTGGATTGCAATTAATAAAAGTTATTAATATTTGCTGAGAAAAGACCCCAAATGATGACAGCTCAAATTGCAGACAAAAGCTTTGCATAGACATGCTGATTTTTAATTGTTAGTTAAAAAATTATCTAAAAAAAAAACAATAGATAATTAAAGGACATATGTTATAGTGACATATGTGAAGTGTCATAAGTGACATATCTTTTCTTCTGTATTGTGATATACAGTACATTCAAATGCAACGGATTATTGAAAAATGAATAGTTCACAATAAGATGCATAACACGCACTTAGAAAAATATAGGATTATTTTGAATTTCATGCTAACACACCAGTATTATATCAATAATAATTAAAACTAGGTTTAAGGTTTTACCCGCTCTAGATATCAAAACGTGTGTATCAGTGTGCCAGGAATTACAGTAGATACAGTTGACCTCAATTTGGTCAAAGACACACTATAAGAGTGCTGTGTATCTCTCTATATTTATCTCAATGAGAAATGCAGTGGAACCATGGAGATACATGTCTCGTGTCCCCATGGAAACAACGGCAGCAGCTCTATTACCCCTGAGGGGTATTTAATGCTTGTCAAGGGAATTAGCTTCGTAGGTCACCAAAACCTTCAGTAAACCACTTACTGCTCATTTCACACGTGCCGCAGCTCGGGAGAGGGATCGTGGGCCACAGATGTGTCTGATTGCTGCAGGTTATTGAATTAAACCTAGAGAAATCCTGCTGGAGCTCACTAGAACACAGATCCTATTTATAGACGCAGACCCCATGGAAACCCAGGTGCCTCCGTTCGTCCTCTGAGCAAGCCGCTGAACGCCAGACAGAAGACAATAGAGGAAGAGGAACCGTCTTTCTGCAGGACTGCCTTCAATCCAATCCTGAATGTGCAGTCGAGGTCCGATCTGGGGATTGGAGAAACTGAGGAATGTATCTGACATAATCCTGACGTTCATGAAATCATTGTTGAAATTGTTGAGCAATGTCTCTAATCCATGACTATGCGATTAGATCCAATGATTCCCATGAGATGGTGGTCCTATATGAGATTATGCCAAGTAGGACATGTCAACATCTTTGTTGGTCCTGGAAAAACATTCAAACCAAACAGATTATTGGGTTACATTTATGGGGTTTTATCGGCCTGTGTTTCCCTTAGATTTTAGGGGTATTTAACGGTTGGCATTGTTTTTCACAGAAATGTTCTTGATCTAGGAACACATCCCTGCAAAAAAAAAACTGATTCTGCTTCATGTCTAGCAGCTAACAACATATATGGTGACCTTCTCTTGTCTGGTTGTTTAAAGGTGACTCATCAAACCACATTTGCGTGTTCCACTGCACAGGATCTTGCACCACATTATGCGTTGGTCTTTCTAAATAGCAATCTACCATAATTTCTGTGAAGCCTGTTGTTCAGTCTGACATGGTTCATGTGGGATTTTGTGCGCCATCATGTTGCATGCTAAGCCGCAGCACACATGTACATAGGTTACTATTTAAAGGTGGGCTTGAAAATATTATATGATCTTTATAATCGTGTATGAATATCAGGTCAAACGGAAAAGACAGGATTTGTCAGTGTTTTTTTTTTTCTTTTTTTAGCGGCTTCTAAGTGAATAGCTATGTTTCCATCCAAAGATGGGAATTTAACTTATGCGCAAACTGGAATATCGCATAAAACATTTGTAAATAAAGCACTGTTTCCATCCAACGAGTCAAAGAGAACAAAATCATCACTTCCCAATAAACTGGCACTAAATATCACTAAGAAAAGTAGTAGAAGCCACCTAATATAGTAATTTTCATATATGATAAATTACTTTCACCTCAGAGAGAGCAGACGAAACAAATGCAGTCATTGCTTTTGGAGGTGGATGTCTGGTGTTTGGGAACGCAGTCGTGTAAGACAATAATACAGATATACTTTGACGACAGACTTTACTCGGGCATTTCAGAACGACCAAAACATCATTTCAGATGCTGTGCAACGAGATCGGTCCACTGGTTAGTCAAGTTATCCCGTCCCATCGTGCAAAGTCACATGACTTTTTTGATGTGCATGGTGGAATTTATTTGATAAATGTGTTTCCATTGTAGTTTATGTGCATTTTTTCTTATTGGATCAAAAGTTTATCCTACTCAATTTTGTGCATATGTTTTTGTATGCACATTTTTTAGAATTTATGCACATCTTGGCATTTCCATTCAGCTTTTTTTTTTTATATGCGATATTCCAAAATGTGCTTAAAAATAGGTCGTTCAAACATAGCTAATATTAAGGTGTTGCTGGGGAGTTTTTTGTGGTTTCTAAATGCTTGCTGACTGATCCAAGTCAAATAGGCCCACCCCATGACTCAATTATATTCTGGCCTACACCAGAGGTCTTCAACCCTGCCCCTGAAGACCCACTGCAGAGTCTGAACCAGCTAATCAAAGTCTTTAAGGCTGCTTGAAAATCATAGGCAGGTGTGTTGGAGCAGGTTTGAAATAAACTTACAGGACACTGGCACTCCAGGCGCAAAGTTGAAGACCTCTGGTAAAGTGTTGAACCGAAATTGTTACCTTAAAGAGCAGCTTTTACCTGATTTAACCCATAACAATTAGTTTTGTTGGTATTAAGTAAAGTATTTAAGTTGAATCAGTGTAACTAAGTATTTTGTTATCATTTTTTATACTAAGTGAAAAAGATTAGGAGTAAGCATGCATGTAGGAAAGGTTAACACTTTTGCAGACAAGTATGTGTGACTTTTACTATTTCCCTCTTCAAGCTTTGTGACCACATAGGTCACCACATGCATTGCACATTTATGTGCAGGTTGTTCAACGCCACAATCCCCAAAAACCTACTTGAACACTCATGGAGACACATGCAAATGCTGCAAAGCTACAAATGACCCTTCAGCCTAGAGCCGTGCACAAACAACATGTACTGAAATAATCATTCACGCCTTCCATGGAGTGGTGTGAGAGGCCGTTTATAATGCAGGATCCTACCAACCTCACATCTACATTGTTTTATCTTTGTAAAAGTCAATGAACCCTGTGACTGTGAGTGGAAAGTAGTCGCTTAGAGGCAGCGCATTCAGCTGGTCTCTGGTTAGTGTCGTATTTGCATGGCCATTTGTTTACAGAAGATTAGGGCACATAGAAACGCAACAAGAAGGGTCATGGGGAAAAGAAGGGCAAAAGCATCTACCATGTCATTTTGTGATAGGTAGGGAAATGTCCGTTTCCCCACCTGTAGTTTGATACACATGTTAGACGAAGAAAAACAAACTGGCCATGGATATAAATTATTTAAACAATTAGTTATTTGTGAATATCTTTTTTTATGAATATTTAGTTATTCATTTATTACAGATGCTTGCAGTGTCATTTGTTCTGCAGTAATACAGAAGATGAATCTAGAAAGACTGAACCCTTATACACTCAGACTGTCATATTCTATGTTACTTTGGTGAAATGCTCACAGTTGTCAAACGTAGGATGTTATTAACCACATGTTGTACCTGCATTGAAAGCATGCCCACTAGAGCTACCGTCTAATGTCCAAGGATAGTCATGTGACACTAAATAACGTAGTAAGAATGGAATTTGGTTAAACATCAATTGGGGAAGGGCAGCCGCCACCTTCCCAATCACTACCACATGTAATCCATTGTTTCATTGACACGGTAATCAATAGTCTTATCATCTGTTCATGACCAGTATATATATATATATTTATACAACAGTTCGTTCTGGTTCTCAAATCTGATTGGTTGAGAACCGTGAGATATTGTAC
>NW_015548372.1:86335-90784 GCF_001515605.1 Sinocyclocheilus anshuiensis
TTATTGTACTGGTATCGCTACAGGAATGCCCTTTCACAATTTTTTCAACATTTTTCTAACAAACTTAAGGGAACCCTTCGATTACACATTGGATCTCGATAAATGAAATATTCAGGTTGTAAATCTTTACTCTTACACATTGTGTAATTCGCTGAGAGCCCTGGAGGATCTCCTCCCAGACCTGCATCAGGGAATCCGTGAGATCTGGACAGTGTGTGGTGTTGCTCGGCGACTTTGGATGCTCCGATACATAACGTCCCAGAGGTTCTCAATTGGATTCAAGTCTGGGGAATGTGAGGGCCAACCAATGGCATCAATGCCTTCATCATCCAAAAGCTGACTATAGACTCAGAGGCCAGGAATTATCATGCACCAGGAGGAACCCAGGGCTCACTGCACCAGCGTAAGGTCTTACAATGACTCTGAGGATTTCATCCCGGTACCTAACAGCAGTTAGGCTAACCCTCCAAGGATATTCCTCCCCAGACCATTCCTCCCCTGCCACAAATGATCATGCTGGATGACGTTCTCCAAAGCATCTCCAGACTCTTTCACATCAGTCACATGTGTTCAGTGTGAACCTGCTCTTATTTGTTAAGAGAATGCGGCACCATTGTTGAACCTGCCAACTCTGGTGTTCTCTGGCAAGTGCTAGTCGAGCTGCATGATGCTGGGCTGTGAGTACAGGTCCCACTACAGGACATCGGGCCCTCATGCCACCCTCATGGAGTCATGCAGTGCTCCTCCCATTCCTCCTTGTACAAAGGAGCAGATGGCCATCCTGCTGCTGGGTTGTTGCCCTTCTCAACCCTTTCCAGCTCTCCTCCTGTAATGGCCTGGTATCTCCTCCATGCTCTTGAAACTGTGCTGTGAGACACACCAAACTTCCTTGCGATGGCATATATGGTGGACTATCTGTTCAACCTGATTGGGCTGCAGGTACTGCCTCATGCTACAAGTAAAGAGAAGGATCCTAACAAAAGCCCCGTTTCCACCGCAGGAACTTTACCCAGGGACTAGGGACTTTGGGCCGGTACTCGGTGTGTTTCCACCACAGGAACCAGGATCTAAATAAAGTTCCGGGATCAAAAATTGCCCCTCAGAAAGTCCCCGCTCGCGAGGTAGTACTTTATCAAAGGTCCGGAACATTCGGGGGTGGGACTTGGGCACTAAACATGCTGACTGGTTGAGTTCATGCAGCATTGTATTTCAACCACCATTTATTCGGATAATTTTCAAAATATTACTGTTATTGTGTCATGAAATGTAGTTTTAAAAGTATTTCAGGCGAGATTGTAGTTATTTAAAACTCAAATCTGTGGTTTATTTATAAGACAGCGCCTATTTAAAAATGGGTTTCGCCGATTTCGGAGACGTGAGCTCCACGCGATCAGCGGGCGCTCAGTGCTCATGTTTCCCGACGAAAGCAGCCTCAACTAGTCCTTCTGACATTTGCCGGTGGCTCTGATGTCTCTGTAGTGGTTAAACATAAGATATAATTTGTTTTGGGTAAATCTAACAGGTAATCTTTGGTCTTTATTCTATTAATCTATTAATATGTTAAAATGAAAATAAAAAGAGGCAATACTGTTTGATATAATATTTTGTTCCATTGCAATGTAGGCTATATACATTCCCTGAACTACATTTCTGCGGCTATTAATATGTTTAAATGAAAACGAAAGGAGGCAGTGGTGCTTGATATCATTTTCGTCTTATTGTAAATACAGTGAGGAAAATTGCAGTAGCCAAGGCAAGCTGACTGACGTTATCAAGTACGCTGCTGTTTGCAGAATCACCGGACTTGCGTCGTCCCGTCCTCGAGTCCAACTCGCAAAGTCCGAACTACCGAGGATGCAAGTCCGAAATTTGCGTACTTGGTATTGAGAAACACGCGCAGACCTACGTCAACAGACTATTTGTCTATTCTTCACGGTACTTTAGACCGCGATGGAAACGCAGGCAGCAACAGGCCTGGGGGAAAAAAAGTTCCTGGGACAAATTGTTTCAGGTAATTTCGGTGGAAAAGCGGCTAAAACGACCTGAAACACCATTGCCTATTTGGGAATTGTCTTGCTTTTGCCTCTCTAGTGCACCTGCTGTCGCTTTGCACCAAAGCAGGTAAAACTGATTCACAATTACTTCTGCTACCTACAGTATAAATAAAAAATAGTTACAAATTGCCAAGTGTCACGCCCCTGGACTGTCTGGGTGTGTTTCTCTCCCCATGTGCTCTCCATGACCTAGTTTTCCCTCTTGGTAATCATGTCATTTAGTTCAGGTGTGTCTTGTTAATTGTCCTCGTTTCCCTGTGCTTCTAAGTCCCAGTCCTGTGCTGTCTGACTTTGTCGGGTCTCACATCGTCATGTTCGTGTGTCACCAGCCATTCCCTGTGTGAATTATCCTGTGCTTTGGATTTATTAAAGACTGTCGCTTTTATCCACGTCTCCGCGTCATCCCTCCGACACAGAGTGTGACACCAAGAGATTGTGTTGGTAAAACTACTCTTTCAAGTCCCATTAGACACTCTGCAGACTAATTAGTTATGAAAATATGGAGCTATACACACATCCCACATTCATTCTATTTACCTTTAAAATGTCCTTTTTTCATTGTACAGTGGTGGCCAGAATTGTTAGAACATTTGGCATATTTAAGAGGTTTCAGTTGTTTTTGTTGAATTGTCCATTACAATACCCATAAAACGAACTATTAGCGGATCTACCTGCGATGGAAGGAATCTGCTGCAACATTGAAAATGATGGACTGGCTTCTCAAAGTACGGACCTGAACTCCATCGAGCAAATTTGGAGCGAGTTGGAAAATGAACTGGACAGATCTGTTGTACATTCAAAGGAAAGCCTTTGGCTTGAGTTGCAGAAGGCATGGGATAACATTAGTGTTGTAGTTCTCAGGAAATATATTGACACTATGCCAGAGACATGTGCTGCTATAATTGCTGCAAAAGCTGGACATACCAAATATTAAAGTTAAAATTGGATAAAAACAGTACGACTCACTTCATCTGATATACAGTATGTTGTGCTCAGAGCAACCATCTGCATGTTTCATGAACATTATGAAATGAAATAATGTTTTGGAGGCATAAAAAAGGTTAATATTTTCAGATCTGTCAGCTGTTCTAACTATTTTGGCCACCAGTATACATAGAACCTTCAAACTGGAGATTTTTCTGAAAAAATGTTTTTCTAAAAACCTGCAGTGTACAATCTGAAATGCCACAAAAGAGTTTTAGCTTTTACGCACGATTGATGAGGTTTAGTTTCTGATGGCAGTGCACCTGTGTGGGTGTTTACAGGCAGCGACATGCAACATTACTCTCATTTGACTGCCACTGTCGTGTCCAGAAATGAGGAAACTGTGGTCATACAGGACAAGTTTGTGCGGCTGATCCAAATGTAACAGTAAAATAAAGTGTGACCTAATGTTCTCTATTATAGATCAGTGGTAGAAACCTAGTTTTGGCTTTGGCATGTTTATGTTTCTGCGCAACACTAGGTGAGTTATTTGCATCACAGATGGTAGCGTGGAGGGGTGCAAGACTAATTAAACACAGTATCTTGCCAAGCAGATGAGACGTTTGTCGTGTTGTCACAGCAACAGGGACCTCTGTTGATATTGTAGTCATGGCAGCCGGTGTCACATGCCTGCCGTGTCATAGCGAAGCAGCAGAAATCGGGTTTTACTGTGCAGTTGATTGGTTGCATCTGAGAGCGTCATAGCCTGGTGTTAAGCTACACTGCATATGCCACAGAAAAAGAGATGGTGTTCATTTGCAAAAGACATTTTACCCTAAAATGAGGAATACAATTCATACTATTTTTCTTTAAAAAAATATTTAAATATTAATTGTAATCATTTCAATATTTCAAGAATATTTCAATATTAATATAATAAATAATATAATTAAGGGGTAATTTATACTTTATTATTTTTTAAACAGGCCAGAAGTTATTCATATGTCATTATTCACTGAAAATCTTGCTCTACCTCATAACTCTCAAGCTTTGCTTGTATAGCATAAATATGATGTTTGGTGCAGTGAATTTTTTTTTGCTTCTGCATCCTTAAGGTTTGTAAATGTAAATGAGCTGGGTGGGAATGGTTCTGGATATTGAATTAGTGTTAATACAGTATGTCAGTGTGGGCAGTCATATGTTGATGATTTTGCAACATCATAATCTTGAAGATTAGCGTTCTTGATAGTTTAGACTGGGGGGGTGGGATTTGCATTGTGAATGTGCAAAAAACGGGGAAGTGCAGTTGTGCAGACCTCAGTTTGGTGGGGTGGACAATATCACATATAAAAGGAAGACATGCAGATAAGGAACTTAGTTCACTGTTTCTGTATCTGTGTGTGTGTGTGTGTGTGTGTGAGTGTGTGTGTGTGTGTGTGTGTGTGTGTGTGTGTGAGTGTGTGAGTGTGTG
>NW_015548372.1:90806-108430 GCF_001515605.1 Sinocyclocheilus anshuiensis
AGTGAGTGTGTGTGTGTGTGTGTGTGTGTGTGTGTGTCAGAGGCAAGCAGGCTTAGTTAAATTATAGAGTACAGTCATAAGGCTACTTTGTCTGAGTTAAATTGTGACATGCACACACAGACAGACACACACACACACACACACACACACACACACACACACACACACACACACATACACGCGCGTGCGCACGCACACACACACATATTTGACCGATATGTTGAAATGACAGGTTTTACAGTTGTCTGGTTAGATTCCTGTGCCTGAAAGAAAACTATCTAACTCGCACACTTGGCAATGTGATCTCCGTCTAGTGTCCTTTCACACGATGAAAAACAACAGAACATAGATGAGTACACAGCCAGCTGAATAACTTACAATTCCTTTGATCTGTCTCTGTCTTCTCTTTAGGCTGCAAAAAAAAAATAGATAAACCAGTTAAATACTTTTGATGTTTAATAATGCAAACACTTTCAAAATGATGTCCTCTAATAATGAATATTCCTTGTTTTTTTATTGTTTAATAAATGTTTAGTCTTTTCTATACAGAGAGTTTAGTAGATATGCAAAAATGTTAGCATGTTGCTAAGCTAATGACAAATGACTTCAACTAAAGCATAAAATATAACTAGAAATGTGTTTTTTCAATCTGAAAATCTTGACATAAATTATATACGAAAATAGTTTACTTTTACATCCAGTAAAATAATGCTTAACATAGAAATAAGCAGTGTGCATGTAAAAGATCTAGGTTTTTATTCAATGTAATGAAAACGTAAATGATAATTGGTGATTTTGAAATGAAATGAAATGATATTGATTCATATAGATTTCCCTAAGCAAATATTAAATCCTAAACTTCTTCAAAAGTACAGCTTAAAAAGTCAACATTTCAATACAGGACTTGTTCTGCAGGCACTGTAAATATGACTGAATAAACAATTATTAACAACAATAGCACATGTGATTTTGAAGGCATGAGAACTACAGAAAAAAACAGAGCAGGAAGAGATTTTTTCTGCCTAACGTGTCAGAAATCTTCTTCCTGTACACACACAGACACACATCTTAGCTATTAAATAGGAACATCCCATAGACTTCGATTGTTTTTTATGTACAGCTAGTAAGAATAATTTCTGCATATTTACAGTTTTAAAAATCTTTGTTCTAGTTTATTTTTAGACGGTTTTTACAAATGAGGATGTCCCAAGATAGAGGTTTTGTCAGATGTAGCTCATTTCAGATATGAACATATTTGCCACCAAAAGATGGTTAAGTACACACACACACACATTAAAAACCTGAAAAAAGAATAACTTCTAATCTCCGCTCATTACTCAAGACAAGAACACACACAGCTCTACCCTAAAACCAAACACACATTCACACAGGAATATTTGGAATGCATAAAACCACCTTAAGCAAGCATGCAGTGTGTGTGTGTGTGTGTGTGTGTGTGTGTGTGTGTGAATGAGTGTGTGTGTGTGTGTGTGTGTGTGAGTGAGTGAGTGAGTGTGTGTGTGTGTGTGTGTGTGTGAGTGAGTGAGTGAGTGTGTGTGTGTGTGTGTGTGTGTGAGTGAGTGAGTGAGTGTGTGTGTGTGTGTGTGTGTGTGAGTGAGTGAGTGAGTGTGTGTGTGTGTGTGTGTGTGTGAGTGAGTGAGTGAGTGTGTGTGTGTGTGTGTGTGTGTGAGTGAGTGAGTGAGTGTGTGTGTGTGTGTGTGTGTGTGAGTGAGTGAGTGAGTGTGTGTGTGTGTGTGTGTGTGTGAGTGAGTGAGTGAGTGTGTGTGTGTGTGTGTGTGTGTGAGTGAGTGAGTGAGTGTGTGTGTGTGTGTGTGTGTGTGAGTGAGTGAGTGAGTGTGTGTGTGTGTGTGTGTGTGTGAGTGAGTGAGTGAGTGTGTGTGTGTGTGTGTGTGTGTGAGTGAGTGAGTGAGTGTGTGTGTGTGTGTGTGTGTGTGAGTGTGAGTGTGTGTGTGTGTGTAGTGCACGGGTGGGCTACACTTATGCCTTATGAGTAACTCATGACTGGCCTTCATGTGATCTGGTCCACAATTCAGATCAGGTCATTGCTAGCATATGTCTCTGTGCTTTATATTTTTTATACACTACTGCTTAAAAGTTTGGAGTCAATATGATGCATTATTATTATTATTATTATTATTATTCCACAGCATGGATGCATTAAATAGTTTAAAAGTGACAGAAAGGACTTTTACAGTACATTGTTACCAACAAAAAAAAAAGATTTCAGAATAATGCTGTCTTTATGAATTTGTATTTATAAGAATCTGTTCACTAAAGACTGGAATATTGGTGCTGAAAATTTAGCTTTGCCATCACAGAAATAAATTACATTTCACAATTTATTCGAGTACGCATCAATCATTTTAACAATATTTCACAATATTGCTATATTTTCGATCAAATAAATGCAGCCTTAGTGAAAATATGAGACTTATGAGAGATTAAAAAATCTTATTGACCCCAATATTTTGAATTGTGGTGTTTCAGAGCATTTTTTTTTCAAGCAGTACTTTTATTAATAGACCATCAGATCCATATTTAGACTGAGTCGGCTCGTTTTTTCAAGTTTTTCAATCAGAAAGCCCCCCCCCCCCACACCTCACCAGCAGCGGCAGCATGATCATGTGATCACAGCTTAATGAAGTCACAAGGCACTTTATGGTCGAAATGCTGGAATACTGCTGACAGCACATCAGATGGTTCATGTCAGGATAAATCAATGGGACGTTCAAATTAAGTAATAAAATGTGTGCTGATATTAGTCAAACAACTCCCCACAATGCTTACGTGAATGTAATTATATCGTATTACACAAATGTTTGGATAAGAAGCTGGGTGGGGGTCATCAGGGCTCAGGATACATGAGATATGAGATGAGGCAAACAGAATCATAAAGATTTATGGAGATGTTTATTGCTGCATTAGTGCTATAAACTGGTCTTAATAAAAAGCTCATTGATGCTCTGTACTGTAGTTTATAGGTCATGATATGTTAAGCTAAAAGCTTAGTGTGCTGTTGTGCTTTGAAAAGAAATGCAATTACCAACTAATCATTCCATTAGAAAGAAAGTCACAAATTAGATCTTTTAAAATGTTTTGATGTTGTTTTAGACTCCAGCTTATTTTACTGTATCATTCAAAAGATAATGTTATAATGTTTTGGGAGTGTGCAATTTGGTACAGTATTTATATGAATCTTTGGTTACACTTTACTTGAAGGGGTGTGCATAAGACTGACATGACACCTTCATAATCATGACATGTCATGAATATGAAGGTTTTTTATGCATGTTTATGACAACTGTCATTAAGTGTCATTCGCTCAGTTATGTCATTTTTAATGCAAATATGACATTATTTGACCTAACCCTACCCCTACCCTTACCCCTAACCATAGCCAATAACAAAGACATCTCAAACAATGTCATCTTTGCATTAAAAATGACATAACTGAGCGAATGACACTTAATGACAGTTGTCATAAACATGCATAAAACCTCCTTCATATTCATGACATGTGTCATGTCATGAAATGTTTGTAGGGAAAATTCTGAATTACATAATATCTACCCAGTGTTGTTTCCCATGTAGCTGCAGTAGTCACAAAGAGCAATGACACACACACACACACACACACACACACTACATGACTGGGTAATCAGAGCTTAAGGTGGGCATACATTCCTAAGATTTCTGTGTGTGTGGCTTTACAACAGCTCGTATATATTGAGAAGATATGCCTTGAGAAGGTTTTAGATGTGCTCAACATGAACAAATCTGTTGTAGCATGTCTGTGTATGAAAAAAATTGAAAGAAACAGAGAAGATATCCATTATTAACCACATCCATGCACCACCCATTATCCCAGTGCTTCCGTTTGAAATTAGGTTTGTGGTCATGTACAGTAAATGGGCGTAGTGTTTAAGGGAGGAATTGCACACATGACATACACACACACACACACTCAGTTAGAGTGTGAGCATAAAAGATGTGTGGGTTATATGAGGGATGGTCCTATCAGCACATAAAGAGCCATTGTTTTCTGCTTTATCAGCACGGCCTTGTGACTGCGCAGGACACACACACACACACACACACACACACTCATGAAGGACAGAGTCCAGCACTGTAGGCTTGCACATATTTTACCTTGTTGATGCAAAAATGAAACATTAATGACTGAAAATAAGGTTGTTGTTTTACAGCATGTTAAAGTGTGTGAAATCTATTAAACACAGAGCCTGTGGGATTCTCACTCAACCAACACCACTATGATAACAGATTTGTTCAGCTCTACAGTTGTTGTATTTGGCAGCAAGTGTAAAAAGAATGACAATATGTGTCCATAATTATTATACTGTATGTTGTTCAGTATTATGACTGCAGTTGTGTGGACTACTGTTATGGTATATTTGTGTGTGTGTGTGTGTGTGTGTGTGTGTGTGAGTGTGAGTGTGAGTGTGTTGTGTGTGTTTAACTGCATCTAGTCACCATTCACTTATATTTTGTAAAAGTGCAGCATGAAAATCATGTTTATCATGTCCCTTTTGGTCTACATAACATTATAAGAGAACATTTTATAGTGAAACTTTCCATTTCTCTCCAGAAAATATTCTTCTCTCTTGTTGTTTGTTTTTGCAGCTGAAAAACCATGCTGATGGTCCTTTAGAAAATGGCACAAATGTTAAACTGCCAATCTCACACCAGCTGCAGACTGAGGGCATAATCATTATGCGTCGTGTCAGTCTGTATGCAGTTATGCTGATGATAATAGCTCTCTCTCTTTCTCTCTCAGTCAATGAGTACCTGTTCACGGTTCAGGCCCGTGGGATCCAGATCCGCGAGAATGTGAGGAATATGGGAGCTCAGGTTCTTGAGCAGATGGTCCGCAGTGCCTACAACGTCAACGGCACAGGTACGAAACATTACGAAGCACAGAGAACAGACCGCTAATCTTCCTTCCTATAGAACATCCCTGACATTTCCTCAGGAAGTGAAGGCATTACATCCTTCTGAGACCCACCGAAAACAGCACAGTTTTGTAGGAAGACTCTTTAGCCAATACCTTTGCAACGCTGATTTAGTGAAAATCTTTAATAAGATGTCTATAAAACATGTTTGCGTTGTCTTTTTGAATGTACACTAGTAAACGTATATCTACAAAACCAAAAGAGGAAGTTTTCATGGCCAATCCCCAAACATCTCTGCAAAGTCCAGGGTGGGATTACACCAGGGTTTATGAAGTATGTGGTCTCACAGAAAAAAAGAAAAGAACTGCTGGTTCTCGGGAAGATAGTTGGGATGTTTGTAATGTATTGCTGTATGAATGTGTGATTCTCTTGTTTTCTAGACTATGCATACGAGTTTAACTTAAGTGAGGCAGATGTTCCCACCACTGCTTACCTCCCGGGGGGCTTCACGTACAAGCCTGATCAGGTCTGCCCGGAAAAGCTGCCCTCCATGAGTAAGTGCTGGATCTTAATGTTGCTTTTGGTACTTTTGAGGAAACACACTTCAGAAGCACTGTATGACCAATTCAGCGAATGAGTTGTTAAAGCTCCTAAGAGTCACTTCCTGTGTTTCCTTTGTGTTTGTTGATGAAAGAATGCATACGTTGACAAAACCAGATAAAATAACGAACTGACATTAAATATTAAATGGCTACCAAATAAAGTTTTTGAAACTGGTTTTGGAATAGAGCTTGTGCAGCTTTGTTTCTGGTGTCGTTAGCTGTAATTACAAAGCTCTCATAAATACTGGTATGATCGACGGCAGTTGTTCTAACGATATTCATGTTCATGTTCATGTTCAGAGGGCAAGTTGAAGGTGAACATGAGTGAGATCGCTCTAGAGGAGGTTGAGAGACTACTCAAGAAGGCAGATCCAAGTCTGTCTCTCGGGGGCCACTGGAAACCGCACGACTGTCTCCCACGCTGGAAGGTTCGTCATAAAAACTGAAGCTACCCTTTACCTGTTTCTTCTTTGTTTTCTTTTTGTGGTTGTGGTCCGAGGTACAGAAAGTTTGCTTCACAAAAAGCTATGTTGCAAGATGGGTTGAGTGTGTTCTTTTTTTTTAAAGCCTGTCATTCGCTTCTCTTTGTGTGGTTATGAGCACACTGTAACCCAGTGTCTAGTTTTCATTTGGGATTAAATGCTTCGGTTGAAAACAGTTGTTGCCAAATTAAAATGTTTTATGCAAGAAGCAGAAGAATTGTAATTTTGTTAACATGCTTCGATGTAGTAATACACAAATTGTTATACGTAACCTAACATGAAAAATCTAATTTCTAAGACTATTTAAAACACATATGGGACAGTGGAAAGAAGCAGTTTAATCATCTAATCTGACTTAGGAAATAATTAGCTGAAATGGAAAAAATGACTATTTCATGGAAATGAATCAAACTGTTATCAGTATTTTATTTATTTATTTAATTATCCATTCATTCCTTTAGCATTTGTGAATTTTGAATCAGATACAACACTGGGACAATCTTTAAAAACATCTAAAAGAAAGTGTGCTAAAATCATGAAGATATTTACAATATTGGACATTTTCAAATTGTCAAAAAAAGTCAAATCAAACATATCTTTAAATATTAAATATTTATCACCTAGCCCTGACACACACATACAAATGCATCTTAGATATTGTAGCAGCAATAGAAATGTGGTAAAATTCTTAACTTTGGGGATCTTTGACACTGAAAACAGATATTTCTTGATTTTTTGCAATCATTTTCCTATGTGTTTTAGGTGGCCATCTTGGTTCCTTTCCGTAATCGCCATGAGCACCTCCCCATACTTTTCCGACATCTGATCCCAGTGCTTCAGAGGCAGAGACTGCAGTTCGGTTTCTACGTCATTGAACAGGTCAGGAAAAAAAGCTGTCACACTGTACAACCTTGTGTGGCTCAAGTATCCAAATTCTTCTTACAGCAACTGTAAAAATGTGCAGTGTTGGGGAAAGTTACTTTTAAAAGTAATGCATTACAATATTGCATTACTCCATAAAAAAAGTAAATAATTACGTTACTTAGTTACTTTTTTATGGAAAGTAATGCTTTACGTTACTTTTGCGCTACTCGTAACTTGCGTTACTTGTAATATATTACCCCCAACACTGAAAATGTGTATACTGCAAAAACTGTTTGTGTAGTATGGTAGTATGCTATTCTGACCCATAATATCTGTCACACCATTTGTCAAACTCTTCTAAATCATCCCACTGAAACACAGCCGAACATAAGATTGCTTTTACAAATGATTTATGCACTACACATTACAACTAATTCAGCTCGACTACTGTGTTACTACTGCCAATATCATGAGCAACACTATGTTCATGAGCAAGTCCTATTTCATTGTAAAAATATTTTTTAAGTATTGGTAAGAGGTAAAGGAAAGGAAGTTAAATTAATGTTTGTGTGTGTCCACAGGCAGGAAATGAACCGTTCAATCGTGCCATGCTGTTTAATGTCGGTTTCAAAGAGGCCATGAAGGACTTGAACTGGGATTGTGTAATATTTCACGATGTTGACCACATTCTGGAAAATGACCGCAACTACTATGGTTGTGGTGAAATGCCAAGACACTTTGCGGTCAAACTCAACAAGTACTCTTACATGTAAGTTTTCATAACATTTCTCCACGTGTGATTTTGAAATGTTGTTCGGTCTGTGTATATGAATTATGAATGATGTTTGGTTGTGAATAAAGATTCGTATCTCTCTAAACATGCAGGCTTCCATATGAGGAGTTCTTTGGTGGTGTTAGTGGGCTCACCGTGGAGCAGTACAGGAAGATAAATGGCTTTCCCAATGCATTCTGGGGCTGGGGAGGGGAAGACGACGACCTTTGGAACAGGTATGAAGGTGAAATTTTTTTAGAGCTGTTAGCAGGATTTTGGAACGCAATGAACTCATGTATTTTGGAAAGAGACACTCCCACAAAAGTGGTCTAGCAGCCGGTTTACTGTAAAAGATGATAATAACACTTCCTGGACTGGACTGGACTATCTGGATCCCACTAAATGTGTAATTCGTACTATAAAAGGAATGATTGCCAACGGACATTAAAGGTGCGCTCAGTAATTTCCCCTCAATTAAGATGGATTACACTGAAAAAAATAAGTAGTACTTTTTATTTTCAAAGCCTAATTTTGTTTCACATGGCTACCATTACTCGAAAAAAGAAGTAGACTTTCATTTCATTTAATTTTATTGTATACTAAAATCATTTGTTGTATTTATAAGTAAAGCATATTTTCTAAGTTTCTTGTAGAAATTATACTAAAATCAATGTACTGTTAGTACATTTGTATTAAACCAACATCATACTTATAGTTTATTCACACTATGGAAGAATTGTCAATAAAATCAACCAAATGTTTATCTGTCTGTACAAAAAAAAAAGGTCAGGTTCAGTTCCACCAATGCACTATTAAGTTATTCTAGCAAAATGCTGACTCATTACTACACTGTAAAAAATCCAACTTCCGAAAAGTTCTACTAACCAATGTAAAAAAATAAGTAGCCCGATCAAAGAATTTTTAGTAGAAGTCAGTTAATTTTTTGTGTGAACTGAACAAAAATACTCTAAACACGTCGCTAACAAAAGTTGTTTTGTTTACCTTACTTAGATACTCAAGTATTTGTTCACAACATATCCAAATGTTCTCCCAACTTTTCATATTGAGTCATCTGAGCAAACAATTTTACATTGAACAATATTGCACAAGTTCCCAGCATGCATTGCAGCTTGAAAACATTTTATGTTAATTATAATGAAAATTTAATGTTTTAATTTTTACTGGCTTATTTATGCTGCTGCTGCTGTCAATGTCAGTTAATTGTCATGTGGATCAGAGTTCATATTTTTACTGATTTAACATTTGATGATCCTCACCATGGTTGAGAATCGTGTGCTGAGGTACTGTATATGTGCATCTCAATGCAACTTGTTTAATACATTTGTCTTATCAGCCTAAATGTTTGCTTTTAGATTTAAGAGGCAAATACTATCCATATTATGTAGAAGGCTTTGAAAATAAACATACATCTAAAAGAAAGAGGATTGTTAAAAGAGATTCCCTGTTGAAAAAAAACAGCATATGCTGGTTAGGTATGTTTTGACGCTGGGATGCTGGTTTAAGCTGGTCCTTTTGCTGGTTTAAACTGGTAAACAGCACATGACCAGCATAAACCAGCAAAAAGACCAGCATAAACCAGCAAAGGACCAGCTTAAACCAGCAAAGGAACAGCATAAACCAGCAACCAGCTTAAACCAGCAAAGAACCAGCATAAACCAGCATCCCAGCGTCAAAACATACCTAACCAGCATATGCTGTTTTTTTCAACAGGGATTAGCATTGCTAAATGCTAAAAAATCTTTGGTTGCTCTGACAGATCAGATTATTCATTAGATGAACTACTTTTTAAGTTGTTGGTTGCTAGTTGAGTTAACTTAACAAGTTGAGTGCGATAGGTTGCCTTATTTTTTTGAGTTAGGTCAACAACTTTTTTTTTAGAGTGTATAAACTTATATAAACAAGATAGTATGGAAAACATATGCTATAGTGACACATAGATTACTCTGTCAAAAGAGTAAACAAAACTACAAGCTAAGTAAACTTAGATTATGATTAAGTACAAATATAGGCCAAATAAACTTTTCTGTTAACTTGTCAGTATACAAGCCAAGTACACTTAAGTATAACTTCACTTCAAGTATATGCCATATAAAAAGTAGACTAAAAGTATATTCTCTTATTTTTTAGCTTTACGAAACAGCCCTGTAGAATAAGCTTCTTTGGTAACACTTTAGTTTAGGGACCAACTCTCATTATTAACTAGTTGCTTATTAGCATGCCTGTTACTAGCATATTGGCTGTTTGTTAGTACTTACATATTCTGCGTGACCATATTCTACATCCCTAATCCTACACAACACCTAAACTTAACAACTACCTTACTAACTAGTAATAAGCAGAAAATTAGAAGTGTATTGAGGCAAAAGTCATAGTTAATGGTTAGTTAATAGTGAGAATTGGACCTTAAAATAAAGTGTGACCGCTTCATTTTTGCAACGGTAGCTAAATACCAAAGTACTCCACAAACTACAGTCTTGGGTAGACCACCTATTATGAAACACATTTGTACAAAGAATAAATTCATCTTGGGTGACTGTGATCAAACGGCATCTATAACCAAAAACTATTTATTTTGTATGATGTTGCATCTATACATTATAGTTTGTATTATAAATAGTAAATAATGTAAATAGTCCTTCACTTTTTGCAGTGACTTGGAACATAGTTGACACTTGCATGTGTTTTTTCCAGGGTTCAGTTTGCTGGCTACAAAGTGAGTCGGCCTCATGGAGACACTGGTCGTTATAAGTCTATACCACACCACCACCGCGGGGAAGTCCAGTTTCTGGGCAGGTAAGATGAGAACAGCCCTTTCTAAATATTTATTTTGCTATATTTCAGATGACATCCTGAGCGCATGCAGTCGACATTGAATTGTTGGGAAATAGAATGCAATGGTTCTTACATAAACAATTGTTATGCAAATTGTTGCATTGAATTTAATTTAATGGAAAAGGCCCAGTCTTTCGTAAGATTACGCCTTATTCATGAAACACATGCACAACAGATTTCTGTGTTTATCATTCCTAAATCCATTATTGTGTAAATTATTGAACTAAATGAAACTGTTAGCGTAAAATGACCATATTTTAGATCCCTTAATCCTGCACCATACCTTAACATAACAGCTACCACACTGACTATTAATAAGCAGAAAATTGGGAGTTTATTGAGGGAAAACTCATAGTTAATAGTGAGACCCCAAACTAAAGTGTGACCAAATTTGGCCTAATAGTTTTACAGACATTCATTCCGCTCATGCTTTTTTTAATGGCTTACATTGAAATTTCATTACTACAATTACGTTATAATTTGTTCTGCTTTTGTTTAATTATTGGGCTGAAAGCCAAGGCTGAATAAGTTTTGACAGGCTGCTGAAAACACATTTTCTCCTTTTGTTTTTCAGATACAAGTTGCTCCGTAGATCCAAGGAGAGACAGAGCCTGGATGGCCTGAATAACTTGAATTACTCCCCTCTAGTGTCCCGGAAGAGTCTGTACACTAATGTGTCAGTGACGCTCAGTCGAGACCTGGCCCCTGTCGCCGATTACTGACAACACACAAGGGACGGGCCAGACAGACCCACGCACCATTTTTATTAGTTATTTTTTAGGAAGTGTGTGTGTGGGGGGGGGGGATTCCTTAAATCTTTAATGCACAGAGCATTTTTATTTTATTTTTACATTTATTTTATTATATTATTATAATTATTATGTTTTTAAATTTGGCTTTTCTACATAATTTGTTAAGCTAATTTTACCACAGTTTTGTTTTGTTTTTTTTGTGTTTTTCCTTTGTCACTCATCCACTGTCCGTCTGTCATGTGAATGGATCCGTTCTTGAATCCAAAACCCCGACTGCTGGTTTACCCTCATCGGACCAATCAGATCCGACATGTGGTGTGTGTCTTCTAATCAGACTTCGCCTGGGGGGTTGAAGTCGCATGTTTACAGCATGAATGACAAAAGCTATTGAACAAGTTAATGACAATTATGCTAAACGACTTCAGAATAGCCATTGTAGGAGTTGAGGATATGCCCTTTTCTCTGCCAGAAACAAACACAGCTGGTTCTGTGCGTTAGGATATAAACCAATAAATGCAGGTTAAAATATGTATTAAATATAGAATAAATAAGCATGCACTGATACTTACGGTAGATGCTACTAACATCACGGGTTTAAGTGTGAGTATTCGCTCATGAAACGTGGAAACGAACACCCTCGATCATTTTAGCTGTACAATACAAACACGCTCATCAACCACAATGCTTACTGTTCAACACAAAGAGTTTTCTCGACATTAGCATGACCCCATGAAAATGGCTTGACAAGCGCAGTGTCCTTTCCTGTGTTCATGTATCTTTTACTAAAACAGGGCGTTGGGGCATATCAAAGGGCTTGTACCTTTTTGTAAATGGCCAGTAGCTTTTAGTTTATGATTTGCTACTTGCTATTTCTAATCAGGGGCAGGCGGTATTGAGAGGGCGACATTCAATTTAGTTCAAATTTGCCCAGAAGAAATTTTGGCCTCATCTATATTTATGGGCCGTTTTCCGTGAACAGATATTCTCATTTGTACGGTCATTTTTAATCCACCTATCTGCTAAAGTGAGTTTTCTCAACTCTTAGGAGTACAACCAGCACATCAGACCTAATAGACATGGACTAAAGGCCACAAAACGATGTCTTAAGAGCCATACACAAACCACGGCAATGCCAGCAAAATGCGCCTCGGTCTGAACGGTCACGCATTTTTGCTGCGTTCACTGGGATATGTGTCATTGGAACTAGATTAGGACCAGCTGACGTGTTAGTTTTGAGATTTGTCAAGCTGTATTTATGTGGGTCTGCTGGTTGTTTAAAACACTGGATTGTCTGTCGAACAAACATCCTGTTGTTTGTGCTTACAGAGGGTTTTTTCCATTAGTTCCTGCTTACATTGTGTAGATAATGTTTCCCATGCACTGCCCTTCACAGTCAAATCGACATGCTTTGCATTGAGCAATATGCTGTTGCCTCTCTGCGTGTGTAGTCACCTCACCTCTGATGACATTATAAAACGCTATTGAGTTTTACTAGAGCCAATATTTGACATTGTTTAATTCCGAGTGTTATTGCCAGGTAATCTCTTGAGCTGAATTCGGACAAGCAGACTGAGCAACTCTATTAGACCAAACACACAGACACTCTGGGCCTCATTCGTGAAACCACTTGCATTCAACAACTTGCGTTCAAGAAATACGTCGAAACGTAGAACACATGCACATAATATAGAGATAGTTTACATTTGTGAAAGCAGACTGAATTTCTGTGTCGTCATTCATAAAAACATTATTGCGCAATTTGTTGCATTGAAATGAATGCGACTTAGTTATGAACAACTCGCACAGAAATTGGTCATGCTTGTGTTTTATAATATCCTGAGATACAGTGTCCATGTCGGTCATTTATGAACCATAAATGAGGCCCTTTGCTTTCATTCCACTGTAATAGCACATTATCATTACACGCGTTTATGTCGTTTAGAGACCTTAGAGGCTTCGTAATGCGTATTTGTGAGCGTGTTCGTGTGCATTCATCAAATCAGAGGCTGGACCTCGTACTTATTCATTCCTTTATGTACATTTGTTTTGTTTTTTATTAGTTTTAGTTCATTTTTACATATTTCTATCTTGTTTTACTGTAATTGTGATTATTGTGAGGGAAACGTATCAAGAGAGATAACTGTGATGTAAAAACAAGCACTGCAATATGTTTCTTATCACGTACAATGTGAGACTGATCTTGGGAAGAGAGTCTGTTGCTGTTAAACTCAATGGACGGCTGTTTCGTATGATGACACGAGAGAACGAGTAAGTTAGAGAGACGGTTCTTGGTCGCCCGCCCAGTGATCCTGCCCTGATAGCCAATGGTGCTGACCTCACAGACATTAGTACTGTGCTGCCATGGTACTTTTGTCTTGTAACAGATAATTAGACGGGATTGAATCTAATTACACTCTTGCCTCATTGACCATCTCGGCAGTGTAATCTATCCATGTAGCAGGTAAATTGTGTTTAGCTGGACGAACGCTCAAGCAGATCTTTCTAATGTTTGATTCTCTCTGTGTTTGACACTCATGGAGTTTTGCGCCAATGTTTGGGGTCCTTTTTGCTCGTTTAACAATTAGCGATTAGTGCTCTCACACTGCGTCCGAACCCAATGCAACATGACAAGATCCCAGCATGATGCCACAAACCAAGTGACCAACAAAACGAGCTCAAAATCAGAGATAAGACACAGAAAATCCTACTGGTCCTGCCTCACTTTTTTTATGGGCCCCGTCATTGGCACACTCCAGCCCACTATATAACCCATTCTGCTCCAGATGAAATGACAGGGAGGGCCGCAACCCATCCCTTGAACAACTGGCTGCCTTAAAACCTGTTAATTTATTCAATATAATCATGTTTTTATTTTTTATAAGCAAATATATTTAATGTGTTATTGTGCATATTGTGTAGTGTGTTTTGGGGGAAAAAAAAGTCATATAAAGGAACTTCAAAGACTGACTTACTATTAAGAAAAAATTTGGAGCCCTTTAGTCAGACAATGATTTGGTGCCATTGACCTCTCTGTGAATGCCATGAGCTGTGTGAGCTGTATTTTCTATTCACTCCAACATTTGTTTCTTTTTAATCATAACAGGCCTTAAATACTGTTTTTATGATCATTCGTGATGAAGATGAAGATGTTCCTCTATAACATTATCATGTATCTTACTAAGATCTTTTGTCGGCCAAACACATTCATTTTCCAAATCTTTGCATCTGGAAATGAAACATTTTACATCATTTGTATAATATCAAGACAACTGAAATGTTATGAGAAAATAAGATGTCGTCATCCATTATAAGGGGATCAGGTCTCCTTGAAGTGAAGCCATCTGCCACTCGTACAACACATCTCAGCCTTAGTGTTTCTGTATGAACATATCTCTCAGTAGAGACACTTTCTATGATGTGAGATCTTTTTTTCTATTATCATTGTTGAAATGACTGAAGTGCACCAATAAAAGTGACTTTAAGCAATATCTTTTGTTGTTTGGTGTGTTTGAATGCTCAATTAGCTGAAGTGGATAATATTCTAGTGGCAATAAACTGAATTGCAAAGATTGATAATGCAAAACTGTGAATCATGTTCTGATTGAAAAGTGTGCTTGTGCTATATTTCTTTCATGAATGTGCTATATATATAAAAAATAAGGTTTTAGTACCAGTAGGCTACTCTCAACATAGCCGTTTACTGAGCAGTTCAGAGATCTGAATTCAGATGTTTTTGTGTTATGGTTAAGTGGTTGCAGGAGTCATCGTTTAGCTTGGCCTATTTTTATGTAACATTTAGAGCATCAAAGGTATAAAACATTGGTTCTTTATATAATATGAATTATGCATTCACTACAACAAAATTGGGCTTATATATATATATATATATTGGCATGACATGGATACACTAATGTGATTTAGGTACGAATCCATTGCAGTTTTTTTTTAATAACATTAGGTTTATAACATCTTTTGCTGTCTAACATAGTTAGCGCATTTTTCAATTATCTTCTGTAAATCCCCCTTCTTCATTATCAAATATATCTGTTTGATGTTTGTAAGTGTACAGTACATATGATTGAAAGCATCCTACTATACATGAAACATTTGCAACCAATGTCGCTGGATATTCATTAAAAAAACAACGCGGACAGGTATTTGAGGTTGGAAAGTATGAGGGCTTGGTTTTTAAAGCAATGAAAGTTGTTTCTTCATGCGCTGACTTGTGCCAGTGAAATGTGTTAAGAAGGTACTGTAAATAGTCCATTTTGATTTCATGCTAACGTTTTAACTTGAAATTATGCTGAACTTTTCACACACAGTGTCCTCATCTGGTCCCATCTGCCATTTAATCAGATGCTACACTGAAACAGAGAAATCCTTTGAGTCATTCCCTAAAAATAGCGCTCCCCATTTTAACAGCATTCAGTACTCATCTGCTTCTTTTCAACAGACAGCTGCAGAGACTCAAAGAGCTGCACAAATACAAAGATCATGATTTTGTCAAACAGTTTTTCACTCAGCATGAATGGGTTTGAATGACATCTCTGAATGGACCTCTTCAGTTGTGCATGGATAAGGAAATGAAACAGCAGTTATATAGCTTCATGGGACATTTTTTATTTTTTTAATTTAAACAAAAAGGACAATCCAGTAGTCAAAATGAGGCAATGGTGATAAACAAAATACATGGGCAGTCCAACATCGAAATTAAGGCCTTTCCAAGCACGAAAAAGCGAAACGAATATCAGACACTCTGGAATAAAAGGTAACACTTTAGAATAATGGTCCGTTGTTAACAAGTAACTATGCAGGAAGTAATAGGTAGTGCTACATTAACACTTAACTTAATACTATTAACTAATAGAGAAGCAAGATTAACTAATTTAGGACAAAGGTAGTTCCTTATTAGATATTTGATAATTACTAAAAAAATATATCCTCATTGAGAACTACTTGCGAACTATGACCAATTAATAAAGAATTACAACAGTGAAGTCTTAAAAGTGAACAACTGGGTTCTTTGTGGAAACGAATTTATGAATTTGATATCCCCCAAATATGTCGGTTACAAGTTGAAATTGTGACTACTACTCTTACCAAAGGATGGATGTTCTCTGTTTATTTCAAACAAAAACATAGAATAATAATAAAAATAATTCATTTAAAAATGTTAATAATTAGGAAGTGATTGAATTAGTTCACAATTATGAGCTCTAGTTTGTGTCAGTTCAGTATGTCTCCGACTCCAAAAGACCTATACCTTTAGTGACAGTAGGCTGGGGAGGACTTTTCTTGAATATAAATAATGATGTTCTCTTGACAAAAACAGTTCACATCCTTAATGAAGGCATCGACTGCATTTATATTGTGTTAAGCACAAAACCGCATATTCCAGATTACAGTGCCTGGTAAAATATCACTAGTGCCTCACACAAATGTATGTGTCAGATATAAAATATGTTAAATAACTTATTAAATTACTTAGTAATTACTGAGTGGTTAAGGTGTTTTTCACTTTAAAATAATGGTCCAGATCACTAGTTCCTTAGTAGCACTTTAGCTTTAAAGTGAAAAACACCTTAACCACTCAGTAATTACCAAGTAATTTAATAAGTTATTTAACATATTTTATATCTGACACATACTGTGCAGTTATACATTTGTGTGAGGCACTAGTAATATTTTACCAGACACTGTAATCTGGAATATGCGGTTTTGTGCTTAACACAATATAAATGCAGTCGATGCCTTCATTAAGGATGTGAATTGTTTTTGTCAAGAGAACATCATTATTTATATTCAAGAAAAGTCCTCCCCAGCCTACTGTCACTAAAGGTATAGGTCTTTTGGAGTCGGAGACATACTGAACTGACACAAACTAGAGCTCATAATTGTGAACTAATTCAATCATGAGCTTGTCAGCATCACTTCCTAATTATTAACATTTTTAAGTGAATTATCATTTTTATTATTATTCTATGTTTAAGTTTGAAATAAATGGAGAACATCCATCCTTTGGTAAGAGTAGTAGTCACAATTTTAAAATGTAGCCGACTTATTTGGGGGATATCAAATTCATAAATTAGTTTCCACAAAGAACCCAATTGTTCACTTTTAAGACGTCACTGTTGTGATTAGCAATTAATTGTTTATTCTTTATTAACTGGTCATAGTTCGCAAGTAGTTCTCAATGAGGATATTTTAATTTAATAATTATCAAATATCTAATAAGGAACTACCTTAGTCCTAAATTTGCTACTACTTGCTTAGTTCATCTTGCTCCTCTATTAGTTAATAGTATTAAGTTAAGTGTTAATGTAGTACTACCTATTACTTCCTGCATAGTTACTTGTTAACAACGGACC
>NW_015548372.1:110414-116729 GCF_001515605.1 Sinocyclocheilus anshuiensis
TGAATTTTCATTTTTATTATTATTCTATGTTTAAGTTTGAAATAAATGGAGAACATCCATCCTTTGGTAAGAGTAGTAGTCACAATTTTAAAATGTAGCCGACTTATTTGGGGGATATCAAATTCATAAATTAGTTTCCACAAAGAACCCAATTGTTCACTTTTAAGACGTCACTGTTGTGATTAGCAATTAATTGGTTATTCTTTATTAACTGGTCATAGTTCGCAAGTAGTTCTCAATGAGGATATTTTAATTTAATAATTATCAAATATCTAATAAGGAACTACCTTTGTCCTAAATTTGCTACTACTTACTGCTTAGTTAATCTTGCTCCTCTATTACTTAATAGTATTAAGTTAAGTGTTAATGTAGTACTACCTATTACTTCCTGCATAGTTACTTGTTAACAACGGACCATTATTCTAAAGTGTTACCGAATAAAACAATAGATTTTTATGGATGCTTCTACATAGACCGCGAACATTTGTGCACCGAAAATGCGACATTTTTTTTAGAACCACTCCGACGAATCTTTTCAGTTTCGCAAAGTGAAAACACGGGCCATCCAATCAGATTTGAGCTAGGATCATGTGACCGGAGCAGCTGCTGTTGCACAAAAGGGTGAGAGTGGTGGCGCTGTTTCGAAAACCAGTGTAAACAAACACAGAAGAAGAGTATCCCGGATAAGAGAAGAGAGTGGATGCTGAGTTCTTGTTATAGTTGGTATTTGAGAACAGATTTATGCTCACATGTTCTTTATACAGAATAACATTTATATTAATTGTCCACTGAATTATGTGATCTGTAGAGCACCGTCCATTTTCTTCCACGTGCACGAGTGTTATGAGTCAGAGCACGTTCACTCTTTTTCTACACATGAAATATGAAAGCAAATAGACATGATTATGACGATATATTTTCTGTATGTGTTTTGTATGCAGCTCATGGTATTTTTATAGCAATAAAGGATGTTTATGACAGATATTAGCAGTGTAGCGTTATTAAACATACAAAGAGTGCATGTGTCTGCTTATTAATCAATAATTACATACATTTTCAAGTGTAGCTTGATGCTAATTGTACTTCTAATTATATTTTAGGATGTAGCCTATTCTTGTAAGTATTATAGATAGTTTGTGTTTCTGGTGTACAACCAAACTTTGTTTATCTTAATTTAATGCTGTATATTGAACAGCGGATGATGTTAAATCCATTTACGAGATACATATCTGAGGAAAAATGCATTGTTGGTCGGCGCCACCTAGCGTGCAGGCGTGAATTAGCAGAAGGCGAACAATAATTTCGCGTTCGGTGTGAAAGCACCATTCGTCGGCAATTCGCCTCTCTTTTTCACATCGCGCTCAGTGTGGAAAGGCCTTTAGGCTGTGAGAACAATCACCTAGATTTTAGGTAAGTTAGACCTCTGGTGGCAGAGTTGAGAAATGGCAGATGATGTGACAGAACACTCTTCTTTAGGAGTGTCTCCTGATGCTTCATAGACTCACTACTCGCTCTCGTTTTGTAAGTGCTGGTTTAAGAGTGTGTTTTTGATGAAAATCAGATATCGGAGAGGGCTTCAAAATGTCAGTTCCCTGACCAAGAATGCCTCTTCACTGTCAAGTTTGATGGGTGGAGTGGTGAATTGTTTGACGACTCGTCTCTCCCCTGAGAGTCTGGATTCAAAAGGAAATATGAAAAATGAGAGAGATATGATAATAATCAGGACAGTTTGAGCTTGGAGGCTGATATCCCAGCATGCAACAGAAAGGGGTCATCCCAGTGGAAGAGTTGACTGTGCAATTGACTGGGGATGGTTCCCTGAGGTAAGGCACACCTTGATGGAGATACACTAGGGAAATAAATTGGGTTCCTCGATCACAAACAATTTCCTCCAGGATGCCAAGTTCTTAGCAGTTTCCATAGTAGTAGGTAGTTTCAGGAGGGGAATAAAGTGACAAGGAACTCAGTTCTAGGAACTAGCCAGCAGGGTCATTCCTGCAGAACCAATTTCCCCCTCCGGCCATTTTGCTGGTTGCATTCGCACCGGCAGCAGGAGCTCTAAAGTGGCCAACCGTCTTTATTCGCAGCCTTTACAAACGTCAACAATCGGTGAATAGAGGACGCTGTGATCGGAGCTGTTTTTGTTTTGTGTTGTGGGTTTCATGATAACGGAGATGGTATGTAAAAGCACAGTTTACATGATTGAAAGAGCATGAAAATCTAACTAGATCTCCTATAACAACTTGAAGTGTTATATATCATCGAGGCTGAGAAAAGAACACAACGCTGCAGGCAACAGGTAAATGCCGTTATATCGCTGGAGAAAATATTTTTACATGGCTTTTTAAAAATGCCGGGTAGCCAGTGTTTCATATACGTTTGGCCAATCAGTGTACACTTGCGTCACTGGTAGTTCCTATAGAACTGTTTTAGACCCTACTCTGAAGTAGGAGCTAAATTAGTTCCTCCAAACAGAGTTCCTAGAACTAAATACATTCCTAGTTCATGCGGTGCGAACACATCAAAAAGCAGGTACTTCCGCCAATAGTTCTAGGAACTATGAAAGATTCCTTTGGTGTGAAAGCCCCTTGTGATTGTGAAAATGATGGTGTTACCTCGGGATAGTGGCAGGTCAGTCATGAAATCCATGGATATGTGAAACCATGGACGGTAGGGAATGATCAAGGTAGAAGTCCAGCAGGAGGTAATCTGGAATCCTTGATCTGGGAGCAGACAGAGCAGCACCTAACATACTTAACACCTAACTGTCTGAGGACAAAGACGACCACCAAAATCAATTCCGTACCAGAGCTATGGTGCGAAAAATTCACGGGTGACCTGAACTGGGTGTGGAATGGATCCACTGAATCAGTTGACTCCGTAAGTCCATGGGGAATGTATGCATTATTGGTGAGGCATCCCTCAGGTTCATAAATTCCCATGTTATGGGAGCTAGGATTATGGAAGGTGATGTGATGGGTGGGCTGTCAGGAAGATGGGACAGGGCATCAGCCTTGGTGTTCTTACAGCCAGGCCCGAAAGGAAGATTGAACTTGAAACATGCGAAGAGCAAGGCCCATCGTGCCTGATGTGAATTCAGTGCCTTGGGGCTCAGGATATACTTAAGGTTTCTGTGATCAGTTAACACCAAGAAAGGGTATTTAGAAAGGGTATTGCATTCAGAGAGGGTCAGTTTGCGAGAAAAGAACACACAAGGGAAAAAAGTTTGTGAGCAGGTTCTTGGTGTTGGGCCAGAATGGCACTAATTTCACACTCGGATGCATCCACCTCAACTACAAGTGGTAGCTCAGGGTCAGGATGCTTGAGAATAGGTGCTGAGGTAAAGAGGTGCTTTAAATCCCTTAATGTATGTTGCGCATCTTCAGACAACTAAAGCTTGTGAAGTTTGCCTTGGAGAAGGAAAGTAAGAGAAGAATCCAGACTGCTGAAATTTTGTATAAATCTCTGATAAATATTTGTAAAGCCTAGAAAACTTTGTAGCTGCTTTACAGTTCTGGTTGTGGGTCAATTCAGGACAGCCCGAACCTTGGACTGGTCCATCGCTATGCCTTAGAGTCCAATGACATATCCTAGAAATGTGATGATGATCTGTGGAACATTTCTCTTGAAGACTGAATCTTCTCATGGAAGACTGACGGTGAGTTAGAGAGGCCAAAAAGCATGACCTGATATTTATAGTGGCCCCAATGTGTGCTGAAAGACGTTTTCCACTCATAACCCTCGCAAATTAGAGTCCGATTATACACATTGCTTTATTTTAATTTAGTGAAAAACATGACTTCACATAATTGTTCTAAGGCCATGGGTACCAAGGGTAAAGGATCAGAGTACTTTATGGTGATCTCATTAAGACCCCGATAATTGATGCTGGGTCGAAGACCACCATCCTTTTTCTCTACAAAGAACCCAGCTGATGCAGGAGACATGGAAGACCGAATGAAGCCATACTTCAAGGCTTCACTGATATATTTTCCATAGCCTGGGTGTCTGGAAGAGATACAGTAAAGAGTAGATATTGGGCTTGGGAGGGTAAGAGGTAAGAGATCAATGGCACAATCATATATTATGTGAGGTGGTAACTGAGTGGCATGAACTTGGCTAAAGGCTTGTTTCAGGTCAGCATATTCAGGATGAATGTGGGGACAGATCTATTTCAGTATTTGCCCATTTTAAAGTGATTATGGAGTTGTTTGCCACCAACCGTGGATATCCTAAAACTAGGGGATTGAGTGGTGTGTGACCAGAAAAGCACAACATGGGTGGCTACAGCTTGAGTTCTTATCGGATCCAGCCTCTTATGAAGACTTCAAATTACCCAGCACCTGAGAAGAGATGATGCCAACCCCTGCAAGGACCTCAGATGATGCCAACTTTGAATAAATATACAAAATGATCACAACATGTAATCACTACCTTAAGCATGTTCGACATTTCTGTTTGAATACATGTCATTTACTAACTGCTTGATTTGCACTAAGAACTGTAAATTTCTGCTATATGGACATTACTTTGACATAGTCACCTCTGATAACAATGATTCACAAGCAGAGTGAGTGTTTATTTAGTGCTGAAATGTGAACAGAGGGAATGCAAAGGATGAGTAGACATTTCTAATTGTGTCACTAATTTTTCATCAGTAAGATTCCCAGCTGTCCCAGAATCAATTGCTTCAACAGCAACCTTTCTCTTGTTCCATACTAGGGTGGTGCGTAAAGTCTCTTTACAAGTGGTAAATAAGATTATGTACTAACATTAATTTCTCGGGAGTGGGAGTCTGGTTGAGCAGCGCACGTGGCAAGAAAATGTCCAAATAATCCGCAATTCATGCATAGATCCAGTTGCCTCCGTGTCTGTTTGGCCAATTTACATGGGTTCTACAGAAAGGACTTCTAAGTTGGTTTCACTGTGGAAAATGGATCCGTCTATGGGCTTTCAAGCACAAAGAAGATTGTCAATGCAGAAGGAAAGCTGTATATACTGCTCTAGAGTCAAGTTGTTATCATGACAGGCCAGCTCCGTTTGAAGAATCGGGTTTAACCCCTCATGTTAAAACAGTTTTAGGGGATCATCGGCCCAGCCACACTGAGCTGCCAGGGTTCGGAGGATAAGACATAGTCTGATGTAATGCATGCAATTACTTACCGGCTTCCTTGCCGACTTCATGGGGATGGTCAAACACCTTGCACAGATGATTCCTCCAATGAGGTTTGAATAGTGATGCCCCTCTCCCAGATCACGGTTGACCAGTCCAAAGCTCTTCTTGTAAGCAGCCACCTTAGATTCTTCAGTGGAGAAGGCATGTGGTTGCTCAATGATATACTGGGAGCACTGATGTAGAAATCCCCAACAGGCTCAACAGGCCATCAAATTTATCCAGCAGGGCCAGGCGGGGGTTAGATGAAGCTAGCGGGAGTGAGTTGAAGATTCTCAGCTTGGGACTGAGCAGGTGTAGAGGGGGAGAATCGGCTATTCCAGCGGGATTTTAAACCTGTCCTGGAGCACACAGGTGAGTGAGACCTCTATTGGTAGAGTAAATTATGCGACACCTTTATTACATCTCTGACTTGAATTTCCTGACTCATTTCTGTTTTCTAAAAAGTCAACTGTAATAAAAATTAGAAATTAGAAATGAAAATCTGAATCACACGCAGGCCCGGATTGGCTAATCGGGAGCACCGGGAGAAATCCCGGTGGGCCAGTCTTTTTTTTTTGGCAGTGAGGGCCGGTGTTGTCATGCCACTAGGGTTGAAATATGAATACTGTCCTTAGGCTGCCTGTACTCACAGCAGCCCCACTCTTTTTATTTATTATTTCTTCACAGCCCCACTCGCAGAGTTGCCAGTCGTTCCGTATAATACAATCGTCCCCTATTTGAGGCATCAAAGAAGCGTCCCGTATGAAAGCTACTCGCAAAACCACGATCATATTTTGCGCATGTTTTGCGCAGCTTGTCGGTGAACAACGGCTCTGTGTAGTTAATGCTGCTCAATGTGAAAGCCCGCAGGTGATGGAGATTTACCGCTGATTAAAGAACCGACTTTACTGACAAGATGCGCGTTAAATATCGCATGCGATTTATCGTGCAGCCCTACTTGCACTTGCACTCTCAGACTTGCACTCTCAGACACTTGCGCTTCCGCAATTGACATCACTTGCAGTCTTTTTTATTTTTGATTTTGTTCTATTTATTGATTACTTTTTGTTTGAATCTCTCAACATTTTACAACAGTAGCCAGGTGGTGAAGACAAGAAAAAAGAAACTAACTTACAATGTCACTTGCAATCGCCACTTGC
>NW_015548372.1:117504-120668 GCF_001515605.1 Sinocyclocheilus anshuiensis
CGGTAATGCGATATATCACGGTAATGAATATGCACAATATTGTTACAGTGGGCACTTCTAAATACCGTGAATAATTATATATTACAAAATTCAGTTATGAAACCTGTTATACTGTATTATGACAGCACTTTTTTTTAAACAAAATTTCAATATCGTGATAATACCGTATACTGTAACAAAAGCATGAGCAATTAATCGCAACATGAAAATTTGATACCGGCATATCCCTAGTGCATACACTGATATGAGCAGTGAATCTGATGGCATTACCAGTAAGAATTGATGATCTTGCAGAAAGCCAGCTCACAGCACATCTTGAGGTTGCTCTGGTGCTCATGCAGGTCACTGGAGGAGCACTTAGACGGATCCACCTCGCAGTTCTCATCTGACTCATACAGGGCTTTGATGAACTCACCTGGGACGAATAAAAGTAAACAATGTGGAAACCTCATTTAGCACAGACAGCGTGCAGCCTTCTGCAGAACTGTACTGCTGCTTATATGTTACAGTTACACAAGTTGAACAAAGGCATGATTAACATTAGGAATTAATATTACTTTTGCAAAAATATAAAAAAAAATTTACTCATGAGATGAGATGCCTAATAAGGGCTGATTATTTTACAGTTCAAAATAAACACCATCTTTGAAGAATTTGCAGTAAATGTTTAGACACATTTCAATTACATCACTTGAATCAACTGAAAATTGATCACTGGCACATCATTCTGTAAGTCAATAAATTAATCAAAGAAAGATTTGGTTTCATTTCGTAAGGCACAAAAATGAACTGCAACTGAAACTATGCTATATGTAAACTGCATCACTTTCTCACAGACTAAACTTTTGAAAGTATTTTCCCAGCATCAAACAAACTCTTTTGAGGGAAACCAAGCCTAAAGCTTCCCCTCCTCACTCAATTTTGCTCCCATATTCGACTTGATATCTTAAATAATTGAACAGAACTTCAAAAACACAGACTACACACACAAAAAAGCAGTAAATTATTGATTATATATTCTCACAAGCATATTTGATGGTCTGCAGAAATTGTAAAGAAAGTATTGCACTGCTTTGATTTGAGAGCTGTAGACAGTTTATTCTATATGGAAAAATGCTTAACGTGAAACTTTGCATGTTGTGTTTATTCTGGGCTCACCTGCTTGCCTGTATATTAGTTATGTAGGCTATATTTTAATAATGAAGAGCATTGAGTTTGGTCTTTATCATCTTAGTCCATTATGCCACATTATGCCACGTTTTGCGGTGTGGGAGGAAATTACTATATAGATATTCATTATATTAATAAACTGTATACTGAATTTGATATTTTAATAGCATCTTAATACATTAAGCCATGTTAAGTGTTTATGTTTTTCTACAGGAGGAAAACGCTTAGCGAGAGACTTTGCGAATTGCGTTCATATTCTGCTGTTCTGTGGCCACGGATTTGCGTCTTGTCTTTATCTCCTACAGATGGCTTGCAGGACCCTGTACGTTACGGTACAAAATTAGTTTTAATCATTTAATCACCACCACAGCTTCTTGTCTACATTGGCAAAACGCACGATTTGTGTCGATTAAGTGACGTCGTAGGTATCGGAGAGTGCAAGTGGCGACTGCAAGTGACTTCGTAATTTAGTTTCTTTTGTCTTGTCTTCACCACCTGGCTACTGTTGTAAAATGTTGAGAGATTCAAACAAAAAGAATAAATAAATAGAAAAAAAATAAAAAAATAAAGACTGCAAGCGACGTCGCTAGCGGAAGTGCAAGTGTCTGAGAGTGCAAGTCTGAGAATGCAAGTCTGAGAGTGCAAGCGCAAGTCTGCAGCCAGACCCTTTTGAACTAATTAGGATCTGGGCACTTGATAATTGCAGACTGGTGCGTTTGATCAGGGTTGGAACTGAACTCTGCAGGAAGGTAGATCTCCTGGAACAGGGTTGGGCACCCCTGCGCTATATGATTGCAATAAAATTTTAGTTCAAAACTTAAGTGCCATTGTTTAAAAAAAATGCTTTATTGACTGACATTTCATAGACCTTCAGTTGTTTTGCTTTCAAATTTCATGCCATTTGTATATATGTAATTTCACAGTATTTTCACTCCCTAAATTGCTACACTACTTGTGCAGTCACAGTTCTATAATGGTACAATTTACTCAAGCTGATGACATTTTTTAAATTTTATTTATTTCTTTGTTTATTTATTTATTTTGGGTGACATTAAAATTATTTGTAGAATAATTGTACATAAATTATTTCTTAACTTTTTAACTGCAGGCATCAGTGGTGGACGAGGTACACAAATAAAGTACTTGAGTAAAAGTACAGATACCTATAATAAAATATTACTCCAGTAAAAGTAAAAGTACTCCTTTTTCAATTTTGCTCGAGTGAAAGTACAAAAGTACTCGATTTTTTATGTACTTAAGTAAAAAAGTACTGATAGATAGATTTATTTTGCAATTTTATATAGGCTACTTAATTTAATTTTATATTAGCACATTTTTTATAATCCTGCTGCTCAAAATACCTGGGATTTTCCCAAAATAACCACTATATGGAGTCAAGATATATTTTTGTTGTTGATATGGACTACGTTGACGAGAGTGATGTAGTAATGTTCACTGTGAAGCTTACACTGCAGTGTACCTGAGAGAAAACAGATCTGAACATCTGATTTTCACCAGTAAGAAAAAAGTGTTTTAAAGCTTGAACTTCAGTTGTTGGAGATATGCAAGCAAAAATACAAAATGCAATGAATTGCAAGGCTGTAGAGAACAGTGCACTATTGCAGGCTTACATACTGAGGTTTTAATTAAATTACTTTAATATAGTCAGTTGTAAACTAAAGTTGGCTGGTCTAAGGCATGAAACTCCAGGGCTGAAAATGAGTCCCGCTCTGGCCCCGATCACGCGCCATTGTACCTCTTGTGTAGCCACAATCAGCAGGGTCATATTGCATCAATTGCATTTTATTATTTAAAGGCATAGTGTCCCTTTAATTAAAGACAATTGTTATGCTCTGAAAGTGTAAATTGCCCACTACCCAAATTCACCCTTTCACTTTGAAAAAACTGATTTTCTATACACTGTCAAGTCAAGTCAAGCCACCTTTATTTATATAGCGCTTTTAACAATACAGATTGTGTCAAAGCAACTGTAT
>NW_015548372.1:120847-121228 GCF_001515605.1 Sinocyclocheilus anshuiensis
GATATATTTTTGTTGTTGATATGGACTACGTTGACGAGAGTGATGTAGTAATGTTCACTGTGAAGCTTACACTGCAGTGTACCTGAGAGAAAACAGATCTGAACATCTGATTTTCACCAGTAAGAAAAAAGTGTTTTAAAGCTTTTTGTTTTGCAGAACATCACAGTTATATGTGACATTAGAATAAGGCCTGAAGTTAGGAAGAACATTTTAAGGAAAATATAATTATATTTTCATAATTACTTTTTTCATCTCAAACTAGGAAAATAGTGTGTCAATAATGCAAAATTACAACAGTAAACACCCAATTTTCAGTTAAAGGCAGTTCATCATTGAATTCAGTGATGTCATCATCCAGCTCAGTTCAGTTTAAATAGTATC